>NC_142463.1:94401479-94552994 GCF_049115385.1 Moschus berezovskii | reverse complement strand
AGAAGCCCTTGAAGCAAATCCAGCTAATAGTCTATTAACAATAATACTGTTGGTGCATATTACCTTATTACCTCCCCTCACCAGCTTTTTTCTTGTAACATGTATAACCTAGCATGTGTCCTGTGTATGTGGTATTGCCCTGTAAAGTTTATCATTCACACAGAGCCTTACTGCCTCATCACTGTGTCTTCCACCCCTCTCCTTAATTAAAAGCCTCCCTCTTCTGTCCCACCTCCTCCCTGCTTCCCTGTCTCTGCACGGGCAGATCAACAGCCCTCTCCCCTCCCAGACACTTTGTCCTCAGGGCCACAAGGTGGGGGACAGCTACTAATCCAGAGTGCCACGAGAGACCACGGGCCCCTAGGAAGATGTGGGTTCTTGGCTAAGCTCTGACACTGGCTCCTCACCACCCTTGGATTCAGTGTTACCAGTTTATATGAATGGCACTAACACTCACTTCACAAGGGGAGTGGAGGCTGGAAGGTACAGTGCCAGGCAGATAGGAGGCACTTGGAGGTGACTAAGGGCACGAGTTGTGGAACAGATGCACCGGCCAGTCTTTGCTCTTGTGTGACCCTGAGCGGCTTCCTTCACCTCTGTAAACACAAGCTTTCTTTGTTCCCTGGGGATTATAGTAGCCCCTCCCTCTCAGGATCCTTGTGCAGATGTTTGAAGCACTCAGCAAGAAGCGTTCCCCAAGGGTTAACCTTTATCATATTAACAGCTGAAGGCTCTGCCAGGTGGGATGTCTGGGGTGGTGGTGATGGAGGCCAGGCTGGCGGCCCTGGTGCTGGGAGAGAGCCGATCGTGACTGGCCAGCGTCTTCTCTGTCCTCGCCCCACAGGGCTGTACGTGTTGGTTGGAGCAGGGGCCCTGATGATGGCCGTGGGCTTCTTCGGGTGCTGTGGGGCCACGAGGGAGTCGCAGTGTGTTCTCGGATTTGTAAGTGGGGAGAAATGGGGAGGGACTTGGCCTGGAGCTGGGCATTATCTTTGTCCCCATGTCTGTGGAAAGCATGAAAAAAAAAAAATAGTTCGTTAGCGTGAAGGTGTTTGGGGAGGAAAAGTGCCTGATGTTACCTCACAGTGACTGAGGCAGCTACAAGATTCCTGTAGTCAGGGAAGCACTGTTATCTACAAGAAAAGTACTGCTGTTTGAGATCAATAATTTAAGCAAACATCCCTCTTGTGGTTTGTTTCAACAAGCAGCCTCTGTAAAAAAAAAAAAGGAAAAACTGCAGAACTGCAGTTAACTGCTATCCATCCAATGCCAGTGTGACCAAAGCAAAAAGAGGAGCAGGAAGGAAGTTTCTGTATTTCTCCACGAGGCATCAGAAACAGCAGGTGTATTAGGTGGCCTCTCCTTGCTCTCTGCAATCTTTGATGTTTGAACTGTGGCCGCTTCTCCCGATCTCTTGCCACGTAAGGTTTCTAACTCACTTCCTCAGTTCTCCAATCTTTCTTTTTCCCCTGTTGTGGAGCATCTTGTGTCCTGTTTATCACTGAACTTAGTTTAATCAGAGCAGACCTACGAGATCAGAGCAGAAATCGGTCCAGAAGGACACCTTTCACCCCAATCCCTCCTCCTCAGAGAATCCATCTAGAGCATGCAGTCTCAGGTCACCTCCTCCCCAAATCTAGCACTTCCAGTCACTCTCTATCTCCTGGTCTTATTTTACATCTTTATAGAACCTCTTTGTTCATCAAGCAGTCACTGAACATATGGGTGCCAGGCACTGTTCCAGGTGGCGGGATTTCTATATCACTCTGGATCACTTTGAAATTATCTTACAATAGAAATTGCTTGCTCATTCATCATTTCCTCCTCCTTCTATTATTAATGTTATGTCCAGAAGAGCAGAGACCCTGAGATCTTATCTTATTCACCACTGTATACCCAGTGCCCAGGGAAGTTCCTGGCCTAGAGCAAATGCTCGATAAATGATTGCTGAATGAATTACTGCAAGAACAAACTGCAAGTGGACTAAGGGATCAGATGCCTCCTTCTGTAATATTTCTGTTCAAACTAATAACCTTGTTTTTCAAATGGAATTAGAATTGAAGAGGTTAAATAAATTGAAAAGGTTATTGAATTAATGAAGTTAGTATTTTCTCTCCTTTACAGTTTTTTACCTGCCTGTTGGTGATATTTGCTGCTGAAATAACCACTGGAGTATTTGCTTTCATAGGCAAGGATGTAGTAAGTAAATGTTACTTATAAATGTTCTTTAATGATGGTTAAAGTGTTCTCTTGGCAAAGGACATGAGAATATTGACAACCACAGTTATATTCCAAAGCCAAATAACCCCCACAATTATCTTTTATGCAGAATTTTTAACCTAGAAATGTGGTGCAGACTTAAGCGTGTGTGTGTGTGTGCGCGTGCGCACGCATACATGTAAGTGCACATATATTCCTGGGGAGGTAGTGAATTGCTTTCATTAGATACATAAAGGAATCTATGGGTTTTTGTAACAAAAGGATCTCTAATTTAAGGTGATCCCATTTGGAATGTGGGAGGAGCTAGATTACAGGTGTGAGAAGTAGGGATGGGGAAGAACACACATTCGCATCCCTGTTCACCTGTCCTTTGTTCTTAGGGTTTGGCCTGGGCAGAAGCCAAGTCAGCCTCAAAGACTACAGTCTGCCTTCTGGGTGCCCATGAAGCCAGTTTAGATTTGTGCTCACACTGTAGGTGTGCAGGATAGGTTATCAGAAGAACCCACAGACAAAGGGAACATTTTAGGCTTAAACATGCAAAGAGGAGTGAAATGGAACAGGAGGAAGAATGGAATCTTAAGTTTTGCTGTATTTTGTGTAAATCCACATGCTATCAATTCTGTTTATGGATTTATTTTAGATTTTAAAAATGGTAAATATGTAGAATGAGTAAATATCACCTCCTCTAGAATTTTTCTAAAGTTGTTGTTGTTCAGTTGCGAAGTCATGTCCGACTCTTTGGGACCCCATGGACTGTAGCATGCCAGCTCTTCTGTCCTTCACCACCTCCTGGAGTTTACTCAAATTCCTTTAACCTCAAATATGTCGGTTAGAGGAACTGGATCTTATGACTTCTTGAGAGTCTATGGATTTGGGGATCACATGCTGTTATACTAGAAAAGCATTCTCTGCATTTTCTATGGTATTTAAATGCTGAAACAGTTTTCCTTGGTCGTGAACACCTTTTAAACCATGTCATGAAAACATTTGAGTACCTGTTACCAAGGGAGTCCCAAGAATGCATAGGTTTCTACCCTGGCTGTGCATCAGAATCACCTGGGTGGGACCCAGGAACCGGGGGTTCAGTTTTTGCTGCTGTCCATTCAGGGCTGAGAACCTCCACTCTAAGAAATCTTTCTATTCTGTGAAAATTATTTTTGGTTAGTCTATCCTTCCATCAGAAGCATCTTAGAAATTTCAGAACCTGCAATCTGGTCCATATATGCAGAATTACCCTCAAGTCCAAATAAACACATGGAAAGGCCATATTCTTGAAGGATGGGGAAGAGGGCTTTTTTCTTGATGAAAGGAGAACATTTGGAACTTCCCACTCATGGCCCTTTGTTTTCCTGAAATTTTTTTCAGGCAATACGACATGTTCAGACCATGTATGAAGAAGCTTATAATGATTACCTTAGAGACAAGGAAAAGGGAAATGGGACTCTCATCACCTTCCATTCAACGGTAAGTGACTTTACTTCTTCCTTCAAATTTCATTTTCTAAAGATTATTGAGTCACCGACTTAATGGACTTGAGTTTGAGCAAACTCAGGGAGATAGTGAAAGATAGGGAAGCCCGGCATGCTGCAGCTGCAGTTCATAGGATCACAAACAGTTGGACATGACTGAGTGACTGAGCAGCAACAAATATTATGCACAAACTAGGTTCTCTCTAATCACCTAGATTAAAAATAAGAATAAATTGAGTGAAGCCAGGCAGCAGCATTGTATTTCTGCCTTTGTGGGAGTCACCGTTTGCATTATATGTAGAATCTAGAAGAGAAAAAGGTCTAACACAGAGTTGACAAGAGGAAGTCTGGACATGCACCCAGAGAGACAAAGCTGCCCA
This sequence comes from Moschus berezovskii, assembly GCF_049115385.1. Taxonomy (NCBI): domain Eukaryota; kingdom Metazoa; phylum Chordata; class Mammalia; order Artiodactyla; family Moschidae; genus Moschus; species Moschus berezovskii. The sequence continues at coordinate 94,548,925 of NC_142463.1, read as the reverse complement.
AGTAAATACCAGCTTCTGTTAAGAGTGGCCCTGCGGTGTAACTGAAACAACGATGATCTTCACGTCAGAAAAGCTTATCTCTAGCTGCAACTCTGCCGCAGAACAGCTTCATGACCTGGAGCAAGTTCCTTGCCTCCCTGATCCGCACTCAGCTCGCCCAGTTGTGAGACAAAGAGGTGCGTGAGAGAGGCATGTGCCATTTCTCCCAGGACGTCCTGTGGGAACGTGCTGTCAGAGCAGTACTCTTCAGCCACCAGCGGTTAATCGAGAAAGACTTCCAGAGGAGGTGGGCCAGGCCAACGGTGTCCTGATTTCTCAGCCACTGTGATACAGAGAAGCAGCAATGAACTCCTGGCCAGGTGTTTTCAGGTAGCCCAGTTCTTGTATGTCACAGGTCTGTCCTGGAAATTGCCAACCATTTATCCTGTTCAGCCACAGCCGCCCCAAGGACATCAAACAGCACCCAGGTTCCTTTGTCTTTGAAGGGCAGCCCTAAGGCAGGATACCTGTTGGCTGGCCAGTCTTTGAGCACCAGTTTTTTAGCCCCTGGGGTTTTCTGTGGTCACTTCTCCTCTCTATACTGGGCTTTCTTCAGTTAATGAGCCTTTCCTGAAGCTCATAAAACATTAGCTACTCAGCAAAGCCAAAAGGAAAAATCTAAAGACCCAACTCCTGTCTAAAAACAGCAGTTTACACAGGCACTGTCAGCTTCTTGCCTTGTTTGGATTGCCTTCAGTTACCTTCTGTCATAAAAGGTGGACACTTTGGTGAAGTCATTTTTCTGCTTTGCCAGCATGACCATATGACCACGCTCTCCCCAGAATGGCTGTTGGGTTGCAATGTCAGCCAACAAAGATGTTTTGCAGCCTCAGCAATCCCAGTCCTTTACAGAGAGACCCAGACTTGTAACTGCTACTTCTTCCTCTGTGCCCTCTCATTACCTTCCCTAAAAGCTCTTTTCTGACTTTCTAGTTTCAGTGCTGTGGAAAAGAAAGCTCTGAACAGGTCCAACCCACCTGCCCAAAGGAGCTCCTAGGACACAAGGTAAGCTTCTCTACCAGATTCCTATCCTGCCTGTGGTGTTAAGATGGTTCTTGCCCTCAGGATGGAGGGTGTGATTCTAGGAGGCCCTCTCACAGTGACTTCTAGCCTCAGTTTTATTCTATATAGAACAAGTGAAGCAATACTGAGTCCCAATCTCCTGGTACCCTGGGGAATAACGGTGTGCTGACTTGCTGATAATAATGCAAATAGAGTGACACTAATTAAGTTCACCAAGGCCAGGGGTGTGCACTCTAACAGTGTTGCCCCATACCCTTCGATGGGTGTCATGGCACTAATAAATGCTTCCTTTATTAAATGCTACATGACAGGCACTATGCCAGGTTCTGAAAACTCTAAGATGAAAAACAGATGGTCCCTGTCTCAGTGGCCTCACAGACTAGTCAAGGGAGCTGGTGCTAGTGCAGAGTACAGTATCTGCCCAGCATACAGTGGAGACACAGTGGAGTCAGGAAAGTTTGACCATGGATGGGATTCTTGAGCCAAGTTTGAACAAGGGGAGGTCATTCCAGGTCCTGAAAGTAGCAGGAACAGAAAACATGACAGTATGAAATTCCAGGACTGCAAGAGAATAGGGAGCCCAGAGGGAATGGCAAGGGACATTTTTGGAAAGGCTGGCAAAGGCATGATTTTATACCTGGAACTTGATGGAAACTATTGCTTTTAGTAGAGGATGAACATAGTCGGTTTCACATTGTAGAGAGAGCACTCAGGTGACTGGGGGTGTGACTGGTAGAACAGAAGGCTGGAGATTCATGGAGGGAGGCCATGGAGGTGACGCTTGTTTCACCCTGGTGAAAGAGGATGAGGGCTTAGAGCAAGTCACAGACAGAGGGCAGGGAGAGGAAGTGACAGACTCAGAGATGTCTAGGGGTAGAATCCACAGCCCTAGGTGACTGACTCATTGTGAGTGGGGAGTAAAAGGGAAGAAGCTAAGACTTTGAACTCCTGCTGGGTAGACAGAGGCTCACTCACCAAGAGAGGTGAACAGAGGGAAAGGAGCAGTTGACAGCTTCAGTTTCAGTCAAGTTTGCACACCAGGTGCCTGTGATATTTACAGGTAATCTGAGCTGAAGACACAGGTGTCAGAATCCAGCAAGCTAGTAATAGCTAAACCCTAGGAGTGGGTGGAAATGCCCAGGGGAGCATGTAGAATAAGGAATGAGGTGGGCTAAAGTACTATCATTTAAGGGGTAAGCTGAGGACAAGTGGGCTTCCCTGGTGGCTCAGTGGTAAAGACTCTGAAATGCAGGAGACATGGGAGATGTGGGTTTGATCCTAGCGTCAGGAAGATCCCCTGGAGAAAGAAATCGAACCCACTCCAGTATTCTTGCCTGGAAAATTCCATGTATAGAGCCGCCTGGTGGGCTACACCCCACGGAATCACAAAGAGTCGATCACGACTTAGTGACTGAGCATGCACACACATGAGGACAAGTAGCCAGAATGAGACTGTGTAGGAGTCAGAATGAGGCAAAGTTCAAAGACAGTGCTTCTGTAGAGTGAGGGAGGTGGTGGACTGTCCGTAAAGTCAAATGCTGAGAGGAGGACAAGGAAATAAAGGCTGGAAATAATGTGCTGGATTTGATGCTTAGAAGATCCTTAATGACATTTGCCATGCAGTTTTGGTGAAGCAGTCGGGAAAGTGCAAGAACAATGTGGGAAATAAGGAGGGAAGTATGAGAATGTTTCTAGAAGCATCTGTATCATGGTCCTCACATTATCCTATCTCCTCACTTTACCTCTTAGTCTCTTTTTCATAGAAAGAAACTTTCTGTGAAAGAAAGGAGGGGACACGGGCAGAACTGGAGGACACTGTTAGAGGGGATTTTTGCTTTAGACTGCAGATCATGTGCATGGTGTTACATGATGAGTGACAGTGTCAGTGGAGAAGGAGAGGCTGGATGTGTAGGAAGGAAGGGAGATAAGTGGCAGGACAAGCTTCCAGAAGTGATGAGAGAATAAGATCCAGAGTCAGTAAAGGGGTTAACTTTCCACAGAGAAGGGCAGTGACAGGAAGCAGTGTGCCTTACTTAGCTTGCATGCTCCCTGCAGAGAGCAGTACCTGGCACTGGATGAATGGGTGTGTAAGTTTATACGTGCAGGTGAGGAAGGTTGGAAGAATTTCTATGGCTTGACTCCAGTAAGTAAAGGAGTCATTATCTAAAGCAGTGGTTCTTACCAGAATGCAATGTAATTATTTTTGTGAGTCTATGGCCTTCTCTAAACTATTAGCTCCCTGAGAGTGAAAGAAACCATGTCTTATTTTCTCCAAATCCATCATGCCATTCCAGTGGCATGGCATGTAAGGCAGATGCTGAGAAATGTTTGTGGAATGAATTAACCATGAATGAACCAAGTATGATAGGAGGTGTGAGGATAGTGGTAAGAGTTTCATAGAGCTTATGCAAGTATAAGAGAGAGCTGATCATTGACAAGTAAAAGGACCTGGGCAGCCTAAGGGCAAATTTGGGTTGCAAGAATACCTCTGTATTTAGAAGGACCAAACAGAAGTTGGAGAAAGTAGTGACAGTTATTATACGAGTGACCTACTCTGCCCCTGTCCAATATTCCCCCATCCGTGAAGTTTCTTTGGACCTGCCCTGCACAGTCTCTTTGGGACACAGATGGAAGAATAAGGCCATCCATCTCAGCCACCCTGGAAGAAAATAGTCCTGCACTTGGCTTTCCTTTGTTAAATTTGAACCTATACAGACTTTATAGCTTCTTACTTACATACCTACCACTAGGTGATGCCTACCTTGCATAGTGAATTGGACCAAGTATTTTTTGAAAGTATGTAAAATCATTTAAACTATAAATGGCTTCCCAAAACAAGGGGCTATTATTCTGGGTGTGTTTTATTTATTTTTTATTTGCTGAAAGGAAGGAGAGGCTGCAAATTTTTAAATGCCTCATGTTCCAGAATAGTTTCCTCCAGCCAGGTTTCAGGGCTTTGAAGCAACCATTGGCCTAAATAGAAAAATTCCACCAAAAGGAGAGTATTATTCTTTTTCTCCCAACTACATTTTTGGTTTATCAGAACCTAAAGGAGATTTTAAGTACCTAGGAGGAATGGTTTAAATATGACCAGAAGCTGACATAGGTCAACTCTCACAGGAATGGATTGGAACTGGATGATTCACACATACTATCAGTTGTTATTCCTGACCTTTTCTTTTCCAAAACAGAATTGCATTGATGAAATTGAGAGCATAATCAGCGTTAAGCTCCAGCTCATCGGAATTGTCGGTATTGGAATTGCAGGTCTCACGGTGAGAAAATTCTAGATTGTACCTTCTTTGGCCCCTAAGAAACCTTTGAACCTTTGCATCTTACTTCTCTTCAAGTGTGATGTGGCAGTGTCTTTGGAGAGATTTCTCATAAAAGACAAAGACTTTTTGACAGGATATCTAAGAACAAAGCTAATTAGATCCATCAATACTTAATTCTCTAAAAATGTAATACAAATTTCCATTTTAAATGAATTATGACTTTGAGTTTTTCGTTGCAAAAACTCAACTCAGTCCCATTTTAAGGCCATTAAGCTTAAACTAGACAGGTGATTTTTTAATTCCGAGTCTCTTCCTTTGTTAGAAATTGAAGGTAACACAGGTTAAACTCTCTCACCTATGATCTTCAGAGGCAGCACCATGTAGTGATTAACAATGTGACTTCTGGCATCCCACTCCCTGGATTCAACTGCTAGCTCCACTATTTACAACCCTGGGGTCACTAGAAGTTTTCTTAATTTCTCTATGTCTTAATTCCTTCATCTGCAGAATGGGGATCTTAATATACCAAACTCATTAAATTGTTGTGAAGATTAAGTGGGATAATAGATGTAAAGAATAATTAGAAATTAATTCATATAAAGTGTCTGGAATGCAGCAGTCGATAAATGCTAGATCTTCATGTAATGAGTGTTCCCAAACCCAGGACCCAGCAAAGCATATATAGAAGTGTGAATTGAAGCATAGTGCACCCATGCACCAGCAAGTAGCTCAGTACCTCTAAAGCCCAAAAGAAGAATGTACAAGAGTCGGTCGATAGGGTCAGAAAGCTATGGTAGGTGTAGCAAGAGATAACACTGGAATGGTGTAGGAGGGTCCACATAATTGAATTCTTTGCGTTACTTTTTGATAGGTCGGGCTTTATCCTTTAAGGTAGAGGGGAGCCACCCAGGTTTGGAAGGACATGTAGTTCAATGTGGAGATAAAGTTGGAGGGAAGTAAGATTTAGGTAAGCCCCTAAAGAGGTGATTTCCACTGTCCAGCTGTTGAGTAATAGCTAATGCTAGGATAGACTTGGGGCTTCCCTGGGAGCTCAGCTGGTAAAGAATCCGCCTGCAATGCGGGAGACCCTTGTTTGATCCCTGGGTTGGAAAGATCCCCTGGAGAAAGGAAAGGCTACCCACTCCAGTATTCTGGCCTGGAGAATTCCATGGACTGTATAGTGCATGGGGTCACAAGGAGTTGGACACGGCTGAGCTACTTTCACTTCAAGATAGACTTAGGCTTCCCAGGTGGCTCAGTGGTAAAGAATCCGCCTGCCAATGCAGGAGACACAGATGTGGGTTGAATCCGTGGGTCAGGAAGATCCCTTGGAGGAGGAAATGGCAACCCACTCCAGTAGTCTTGCCTGGAAAATCCCATGGACAGAGGAGCCTGGTGGGCCATAGGGTCACAAAGACTCAGGCATGGCTGAACAACTGAGCAGACGAGATAGACTTACCCTCTAGTCCTCCTGTGTAGATTAATTCAGGGTCTAAGCTAAGGCAAGGGGAATGGAATTGTGAGGAAATTAATAAATTGGCAGTTCTCAGGGGACACACAGTCATCTTTGCTCTTTTCTTGTATTTAGAGCTCAGAGGGCTGGGGCAATGGGTGAAAATACTATGCAGGACATTCCTATCTGGGGACCTCTCTCAGGCCCCTCCCCACACACCCTGGGGCTAGCTGATGACTAGTCTGTGGCTTCCCAAGGACAGTTCTGAGGCAGAAGATTTGAAAAAGATCTGCATTAACAGAAGTGATAAATAGACCCTGCCAACAATTTTACAGTCTCAAGGATTGCCCATTCTAGAAGTGGTCACCCCTGACTCACGATAGTGACAGGGGGAGACTGAAGAAGTTTCTCTCTGAGGGTACAATGTGGCTTAAGTAGGGGTTGCATCCCTCCTTAAAACCACGGAAAAGGAGGAATGCCCTCTGTTGGCCATCTTGACTCAGCACCCCTAAAGTTCCTTCTTTAATTCTTTTCTTCATAAGGTAAGTTTTACCGTGTAATCAGTTAACAAAATGGCCATTAGGTGTCTCCCCTGCCACACCCTGGTGCTGAATTCCGTCAGTCAGAAGCTTGGAGTCCCAATCCCGGTTATTCCCTTAAGTCTATCTTTTCCCTTCCCAAAACTGATAACACGTGCCTTTTTATTGATTTATTTACTTTTAACACGTGCCTTTTTAAATCCAGCATTTATAGATCTTAGTCTGATGTAGGACGAGATTGAGGAGAGAGTCAGAGAGTTATGATACTAATTTCTTTGAACAAACATTGGTAGCAGTTTATAAATATCACACCTAGACATAGTGTTTCATAGACTCTACAAAATTGAAGTTATTGAGGACAAAAATGATTTTTTGGCATCATTCTGTTCAAACCATTTAAGTAGCTTTGATTTTGCCAGATATTTAGTTTCTCAAAGAATTATCCAAGACATAAAGGATGTCAGTAATGCCATAGTTCAAACACCTCAGTTTATGCTTTGGTGAAACTATTGAGTTAAATAATGATGCTTTATTAAGAATCATTTGCACTTAAAAATGGACTGGAAATGAAGAGATGCTCCACTTTGTGAATGAATCAGTGGCTTTTTCTTTTTTTTTTTTGCCATGCTGCATGACATGCAGGATCTTAATCGTAGTTCTCAGATCAGGAAGCAAACCCATGCCCCCTGCAGTGGAAGCCTGGAGTATTAACCACTGGATTACTAGGAAAGTCCCAAGATGCTCCATTTTTTTAATATGTGGTCAGTGTTGCAAAAATTCAAAGCTTTGCCAGCAATAGAAAACTATTTAGACCACAAGTGTATTTAAACAACAAATGGTTACAAACACATTTTCCAAAGTAAAAATAAAAATGAGATCTGGGGTTAACCTGAAATATAAAATTTCAAAACCAGTAGTGTATTAAGTCTTTGATAATTATTGAGAACAGTCCTGTGAGCTAGAAATAGATGCCTTTTCTTAGAGCAGAGTCTTGTTATTTTTAAAACAATAATAAAATAGGAATGTATTTTAAGCAGTTAATGGAAGTCTTAACCAGTAGCCATAATTATGTATCACACATAAAAGTGCCACTTATAACCAGTAATTATTGGTTATAATTACTTGTTAACTCGAGTTAAACATGCAGGCAGTTTGCTGATCTTTTTTTAAAATCAATTTTCATCATTTGAAAGTCATTAACAAGTGGTCTCTTCTGTTTCAGATCTTTGGCATGGTATTCAGCATGGTCCTTTGCTGTGCGATACGAAATTCACGAGATGTAATATGAAGCTACTTCTACATGAAAAGTGTAATCTAGAATATACAAATGTCACAGGGGCTGTCTCCTGGCTCATTTTTAATATTCAAAGGACATTAGGATCTAAAATAATTTGCTGTTAATTGTACATTTGCACATGTATGCGTGTTTGGCTCAAGACCGGTTTGCACCTTTAATGAATGCCTATGTATTTTGACTGAGAGCATGTTCATGTGTGATCTGCGTGTTTCTGGTATATGCATAATGAAATCTGGTTGCTGGGAATTCCTGAATCTTGGTATGTGAGCATATTTAACTCTAAGAAAAAGATCAAAAAGCTATGAAAAAAGAAACTTGGTTGTTTAGAAGAAAAATGATAGTAGGTCAGTTTCTCAGACTCTAGCCATAGGAAGTAAGATACAGAGAATTCAGGGATTTCTAACTTACAGAAGCAATAAGCCACAGAAATTGAGAGATCATGGTGCAGTGGTAAAAGTGACTGTGTTTGGGTTAGGTGTAAGGGTTTCCTGGGATTTTTTTTTTATATATGTAATCTCTCCAGAATTTAGGATTAAATACACCGGTAAAACTAAATATAGCATGGAAAATCTAATTTGAATAAGTCATACTTTCCTAATATTAAAAAAAACCTCACTCTGGAAAGAGTGTCACACAGACAATCACATGCTCTATAAAACTGAGTGTTTTCAGGATTAAAAGGAAAACCTTTTAACAACTTTTTAAGGAAATATTTTTGTTCTTATATAAAGACATTTAAATATTGCTTTATCACTTTCCTTTTCTGACTCTTCTCTGAACCACTGCCACCTTCACATCCACAAAAGGGCTTTGATCTCAAACTTTTCTGTGTTTCTTCAGATGGAAGCATAGAAAGACTAAAGCAAGAGATCTGGCAGTTGCAAATTGTGGGAAAGAAAATTTTTACTGGCACTGTATCTTTGAAATACCTCATAAACTTGAGTTTACATATTTTCCTAATTTTTTGTATTTTTCTTATTTATTCACCTAGAGAATTCTTCTTTATAGATTAAAAACTACAAGTTTTCACCACTTAAAATAGATTATATCATGAGCATCCTTAGCTAAACCAAAATAAAGGAAAACATCCTCTCCTAGTTTAGTGCACACAACAGAGACAAGCTAAGGAAATAAAAATACACACACAACAGAAACATGTTCCTTCTGTGCAAGTCTCTTTATAAAAATAAAATGTTTGTGTTCTTTATGGTCTTGATGCTTCATTGTAGTCCCAAATTTATAATCTAAATTGATACGTATGTCCATTTTTCACAACTTGCTGTAGCTAGTAAAACATAGATTTTTTTAAATTTACATTTTAAAAGGCCATACAAAAATGAAAGTATGGGGGACTTTTGAAACCCGCAAATAAGTTTATACTCGTGTGAGAACACAAGTCTTTGGGTCTGCACTAAAGGAAAGTATACACTTCAAGAAACTTTCACAAAACATTTTGCTGAAAAGGCCTATCCATTTGAAATAATCTCACTCCCTTAGAGAACCGTGTTTGTCCTGCCATACTTGCTACTGCTAATAACCGTGGAGGAAGATTTCTAGAAAAAAAGTCCAGTTGGAGGCAAGCTAAAAATTTAATTGTGCATGGTTACTTCACTGTGTTCACAGGTAACAAAAAGATTATTTTAAGAAAATCACTTCATGAAATGGATGTTTCTGCGCTGGTAGTTGAGAAATAGAGCTCTGAAAGTAAAGAACAAGCAGTCCATCTCTCTTGGTGGCTTTACTTCATTTGTCTGCCTAAAGACAGGAAACAAGCCTCAGGGTATATTTAGGTTTCTTCCAGCTCAGATTCCTCTGGGATTCAACAAAAGTGAGTTTCATTCTGTATCTGAATTAACCTTAAAGAAGTCTAGTTTAAGTGGAAGAGTAGAGATTTGTTCCATATATGATTAAAGTGTATCTTTTGGGAGTAATTTTTCTAATATATGTGCCATGAGTAAAAGTAGAGAATTTAACCTCTGAGTGAGAGTAGACTTATATACATATATATCTTGACTCTCTCTATATATAGAATATATATGCATAACTTGAATATATGTATACATGTATATATATAAACACATATACATATATGTGTTCAAATATATATGCACATATAAGTTTTTGGTTATATTTGTTTACCTGAACTAATATGAGATCAGACCCAAACATTTTCTTAAATGTATGGTACCCAGACACTGAATCAAAGTATCTTGATGAAATATTTTAAGTTATTTCAAATTAAATTTTCTATGTACTGCAATTGCTTGTTTGATTTATTTTAAAATTTCCTTACATATTTATCATACAACTTATCTAAATGTCTAACTATTAATATCAATCAACCCAAACAATTGCTGAAAAAAGGAAAGAGTAGTAACCTTTCCATAGAGTTATTAGTGGGAACTATGTATCACAACAAACTGGAAAATTCTTAAAGTGATGGGAATACCAGACCACCTGTCCTGCCTCCTTAGAAATCCGTATGCAGGTCAAGAAGCAGCAGTTAGAATGGGACATAGAACAACAGACTGGTTCCAAACTGGGAAAGGAGTACATCAAGGATGTATATTGTTGCTCTGCTTATTTAACTTATATGCAGAGTTCAGTTCAATTCAGTTCAGTTCAGTCACTCAGTCGTGTCCGACTCTTTGCGACCCCATGAATCACAGCACGCCAGGCCTCCCTGTCCATCACCAATTCCTGAACCCCTACTGCACTGTATGTTCATTAGCAGTTCCTGGGCCAAAGGTATTATTGGTGTTGTAAGCTGTCTCCACTGCTTTACAACCCATTTTGAACTCACATAAGAAAATCACTTGAATTTGCTTTTTGTCTAACATCGTTTCCCTAGCCTAAAATAAAGAGCAAGTAATAAATTATTAGGAAAAAACATAGCATGAGAAATGTGCATTAAAATGATGTTTTAACATAATCACATTTATTTAAGAAGATACTCCAATATCAAATGACAAATGTCAACAGTGCAAAAACTGCAATTACTTTTGCACCAACCTAATATAATTGAAACGTGCATAATTGTGTATAACTAAAGATACTTCCAAGATACCAAATACCTATTTGAACACATTCATCTGTTGAATTAATGAATAGTTTTTGATATATTTGCCAATTCTAATTTAACAACTATATATCAAGAGCCATAGTTAGAGTTCCTATATTTTTTTCTGGGTCTCTCTGTCTTATAAGATGCAACCCACTCTTCAGTTCAGTTCAGTTCAGTTCAGTCCAGTTACTCAGTCGTGTCCGACTCTTTGTGACCCCATGAACAGCAGCATACCAGGCCTCCCTGTCCATTACCAACTGCCAGAGTCTACCCAGACCCACGTCCATTGAGTCGGTGATGCCATCCAACCATCTCATCCTCTGTCGTCCCCTTCTCCCGCCCTCAATCTTTCCCAGCATCAGGGTCTTTTCCAATGAGTCAGCTCTTCACATCAGGTGGCCAAAGTATTGGAGTTTCAGCTTCAACATCAGTCCTTCCAATGAACACCCAGGACTGATCTCCTTTCTGATGGACTGTTTGTATCGCCTTGCAGTCCAAGGGACTCTCAAGAATCTTCTCCAACACCACAGTTCAAAAGCATCAATTCTTCAGTGCTCAGCTTTCTTTATAGTCCAACTCTCACATCCATACATGACCACGGGAAAAACCATAGCCTTGACTAGACGGACCTTTGTTGACAAAGTAATGTCTCTGCTTTTTAATATGCTATCTAGGTTGGTCATAACTTTCCTTCCAAGGAGTAAGCGTCTTTTAATTTCCTGGCTGCAATCAGCATCCTCAGTGATTTTGGAGCCCCAAAAAATAAAGTCTGACACTATTTCCACTATCTTCCCATCTACTTTCCATGAAGTGATGGGACCAGATGCCATGATCTTTGTTTTCTGAATGTTGAGCTTCAAGCCAATTTTTCACCCTCCTCTTTCACTTTCATCAAGGGGCTCTTTAGTTCTTCTTCACTTTCTGCCATAAGGAGGGTGTTATCTGCATATCTGAGGTTATTGATATTTCTCCCGGCAATCTTCATTCCAGCTTATGCTTCCTCCAGCCCAGTGTTTCTCACGATGTACTCTGCATATAAGTTAAATAAGCAGGGTAACAATATACAGCCTTGACGTACTCCTTTTCCTATTTGGAACCAGTCTGTTGTTCCATGTCCAGTTCTAACTGTTGCTTCCTGACCTGCATACAGGTTTCTGAAGAGGCAGGTCAGGTGGTCTGGTATTCCCATCTCCTTCAGAATTTTCCACAGTTTGTTGTGATCCACACAGTCAAAGGCTTTGGCATAGTCAATGAAGTAGAAATAGATGTTTTTCTGGAACTCTCTTGCTTTTTCGATGATCCAGCAGATGTTGGCAATTTGATCTCTGGTGCCCCTGCCTTTTCTAAAACCAGCTTGAACATCTGGAAGTTCACAGTTCACGTATTGATGAAGACTGGCTTGGAGAATTTTGAGCATTTTGAGTGTGTGAGATGAGTGCAATTGTGCGGTAGTTTGAGCATTCTTTGGCATTGCCTTTCTTTGGGATTGGAATGAAAACTGCCCTTTTCCAGTCCTGTGGCCACTGCTGAGTTTTCCAAATTTGCTGGCATATTGAGTGTAGCACTTTCACAGCATCATCTTTCAAGATTTGAAATAGCTCAACTGGAATTCCATCACCTCCGCTAGCTTTGTTCATAGTGATGCTTCCTAAGGCCCACTTGACTTCACATTCCAGGATGTCTGGCTCTAGGTGAGTGTGAGTGATCACACCATGGTGATTTTCTGGGTCGTGAAGATCTTTTTTGTACAGTTTTTCTGTGTATTCTTGCCACCTCTTCTTAATATCTTCTGCTTCTGTTAGGTCCAAACCATTTCTGTCCTTTATTGAGCCCATCTTTGCATGAAATGTTCCCTTGATATCTCTAATTTTCTTGAAGAGATCTCTAGTCGTTCTCATTCTATTGTTTTCCTCTATTTCTCTGCAACCAACTCTAATATTAGAATTATTTTTTTACTTTGTTTTAGAACTACTATTTTGTACACTTGGAAAAACTCTTTATGAGAATGCTGATATGCTAAAATGAACAAAACAAGTCTCTGCCCTCAAGGAGGTTAGAGTTGAAAACAGGAAAGTATAATTACCATGAGGTAAGTGCTATGATAATCATTAACCCAGAGTGGATCTACTCAGCCTTGAAGAGAATGGTCAGAGGAGAGAGGCTTCCTGAATTTTAAGGACACCAAACTGAGTCCTGAAGAACCCATACAAATGAGTCAAGTAAAAAGTAATAGAAGTTGAGAAAGTGAGACATAGCTGTGTAAAAGCTAAATAGAAATTGGCCTGGAGAAATGAGAGGGTAGGGAAGAACTTATTACTTAACAATAGAAGTAGAGTGGAAGATACCACAAAAAAAGAATTTTTATTGCACTTAGACTTGCTGCTCAGTATAGGAGGCAATCTCATACAGAAAAATCAAACTTTTTAAAAATTGAGGTATAATTGACATATATTACTTTCAGGTAGGAATTAATGATTCAATATTTGCAAATATTTCAAAATGATCACCACAATAAGTCTAGGTAATATCTGTCATCATAAATTTTTAAAGAATTTATTTCTTGTGGTGAGAATTTTTAAGATTTACTCTCAGTAACTTTCAACTATGCAACACTACTATTAACTACAGTCACCATGCTGTACACCCCTATCACTTATTTATTTTATAACTGGAGGTTTGTTCCTTCTGACTCCCTTCATCTATTTCATCTACCCCCCACCTTCCACTTCTGGCAACCACCTGTCTGTTATCTTTTACTCTGGGCTTGTTTGGGGGTTTTTGCCACATATAAGTGAAATCAAATGGTATTTGTCTTTCTCCATCAGACTTTTTCACTTATAGTACACTCAGGGTCCATCCACATTGTCAAAAATGGGAAGATTTCCTTCTCTGCTGAGCAGTAGTCTATTATATACATCTACTAAAACTTTATCCATCCATGGCCACTTAGTTGTTTTCAACGTTGCTACAATCTTGACTATTATAAATAGTGCAGTAATGACCATAAGGGTGCATGTATCTTTTCCAGTTAATGTTTTCATTTTCTTCAGATAAATATCCAAATGTGGAATTGCTGGATCATATGGTAGCTCTACTTTCAATTTTTTAATGGAAACTCCATACAGTCTTCCATGGTGGCTCCAATTTATAACCCACCAACAATGTAAAAGGGTTTCCTTTTCCCCTTGCTATTTGTTTTCTTTCTGATAATAGCCATTTAACGGGTGTGAGATGCCATCTCACTGTGGTTTTTATTTGTATTTCCCAAAGATTAGTGACACTGTACATTTTTTTATGTACCTGTTGGCCATCTGTATTCTTTGGAAAAACTGTCTATTCAGGTCCTCTGCTCATTTTTTAATCAGACTGCTTATGTATCTTTTTGATGTTGAGTTATATGAGTCTTTGTTTATTTGGGATATTAAGCCCTTGGGTTATATTGTTTGCAAATACCTTCTCCTATTTAGTAGGTTGTCCTTTTATCTTGTTGATAGTTTCCTTTGCTGTGCAGAAGCTGTTTAGTTTGATGCAGTTCATTTTTGCTTTTGTTTCCATTGTCTGATGAGACCGATTGAAAAAATATTGCTAAAGTCAACATCAAAGAGCATACTGCCTACGTTCTCTTTTATGAGTCTTATGGAATCGGGTCTTACCTTTAAGTCTTTAATTCATTTTAAGTTGATTTTTGTATACGGTGTGAGAAAGTAGTTCAGTTTCATTCTTTTGCAGATAGATGTCCAGTTTTCTCAACACCATTTATTAAAGAGACTATCCTTTCCACATTGTATAATTTTGGCTTCTTTGTTGTATATTAATTGACCATATATGCATGGTTTTGTTCTAGGCACTCTATTCTGTTCAATTGATTGTCTTTTTTAATGCCAATACCATACTGTCTTGATAACGATAGATTTGCAATATAATTTGAAATCAGGGAGGAGGATGCTCCAGCTTTGTTCTTCTTTCTCAAGTTTGCTTTGTTTATTTGAGGTCTTTTGTGGTTCCATATATTTTTAGAATTGTTTGTTCTAGTTTTGTAAAAAATAGCATTGGAATTTTGATAAAGATTGAATTGAATTACGTAGATCACTTTGGATAGTATGGAAATTTACTTTAACAACATTAATTCTTCCAGTCCATGAGCACAGAATATCTTCCCATTTATTTGGGTCTTCTTCAGTTTCTTTAATCAGTGTCTTATAGTTTTCAGTGTACTGGACTTTTACCTCCTGGGTATTTTATTATTTTTGATGCAGTTGTAAATAGGATGGTTTTATTAATTTCTCTGTTACTTTATTACTAATGTATAGAAATGCAACCAATTTTTATGCATGATTTTGTATCCTGAAATTTTACTGAATTCATTTATTAGTTCTCACAGTTTTTTGATGAAGTCTTTAGGGTTTTCTATATATAGTATCATGAAGTGACCATTTTCATTTCCAATTTGTATGTCTTTTATCTTTTTCTAGCAGCCTACTTGCTCTGGCTAGGACTTCCAATACTATGGTGAGAGTGAATATTCTTGTCTTGTTCCTTATCTTAGAGAAAACGTTTCCATTGGTATGATGTTCTCTGTGGGCTTGTATATATAACATTTATTATGTTGAGGTACATTTCCTCTAAAAGAGAACTTGTATTACTTGAATTTCCTTTTATCAGGAAGCATCACACTATTACCTGACAATATACCATCTTGGTACATTCACTTACTTCTAAAGAGTTTGGCCATTAGAAAACCAAAGATTATTGCACTGATTCCAAATCCATTAGATTATGAAAGAACTCTTTATATTGCAAAGTCAAATGAGAAACAAGAGGGACTCTTTTTAAAGAACTGAATCTCAAATCTCCTCTGCCAAAAACTGGCTCCTTCAAACTTGAGACTGAATTAAAGACCAGTTCAGAAAATGTTCCCAAATTTCCATATTTCTCTTCTCACACAAGCAATAAT
This sequence comes from Moschus berezovskii, assembly GCF_049115385.1. Lineage (NCBI taxonomy): Eukaryota > Metazoa > Chordata > Mammalia > Artiodactyla > Moschidae > Moschus > Moschus berezovskii. The sequence continues at coordinate 94,533,281 of NC_142463.1, read as the reverse complement.
TCTTCAGTTTCTCATTTATTATTTATTTCTTATTTATTCTAAGTTCTCTATTTATTGTCTCACTTCTAAACCCAAAGAATACTAATACTTTCCAAAACAGCATTTCCATATACTCAAGTTTCTGGATCCAGTTGAGGTAAATTGTGGGTCATGCCAATTCCTAAGCTCTTTTCAAGGATTCCTTGCTTGGACAACTCCATTTTCAAAAGTAGTTTAATACAACACATATGTGTCTAACCCACATGGATTGCCTTCAGTGGAAGGAAACAAATTGTCTCTGATGCACCCACTGTAGGGTTCCATGGTGGTACAGGCCACTATACCCATGTCCAGGCCTAGCCTCTTTAATGAAGGAGGAAGCCCGTATGACAAATGTCTTCTGAAGAAGTAAAACTCTCACTGTTTGCAGATGACATGATCCTCTACATAGAAAACCCTAAAGACTCCACCAGAAAATTGCTAGAGCAAATCAATGAATATAGTAAAGTTGCAGGATATAAAATTAACACACAGAAATCCTTTGTATTCCTATATACTAACAATGAGAAATCAGAAAGAGAAATTAAAGAAACAATTCCATTCACCATTGCAATGAAAAGAATAAAATACTTAGGAATAAATCTACCTAAAGAAGCAAAAGACCTGTATATAGAAAACTATAAAACACTGATGAAAGAAATCAAAGATGACACAAATAGATGGAGAAATTACCATATTCATGGATTGGAAGAATCAATATAGTGAAAATGAGTATACTACCCAAAGCAATCTATAGATTCAATGCAATCCCTATCAAGCTACCAACAGTATTTTTCAGAGAACTAGAACAAATAATTTCACAATTTGTATGTAAATATAAAAAAACCTCAAATAGCCAAAGCAATCTTGAGAAAGAAGAATGGAACTGGAGGAATCAAACTGCCTGACCTCAGACTATACTACAAAGCTACAGTCATCAAAACAGTATGGTTTTGGCACAAAGACAGAAATATAGATCAATGGTACAAAATAGAAAGCCCAGAGATAAATCCACACACCTATGGACACCTTATCTTTGACAAAGCAGGCAAGAATATACAGTGGAAAAAAGACAATCTCTTTAACAAGTGGTGCTGGGAAACCTGGTCAACCACTTGTAAAAGAATGAAACTAGAACACTAACACCATAGACAAAAATAAACTCAAAATGGATTAAAGATCTAAACGTAAGACCAAAAACTATAAAACTCCTAGAGGAAAGCATAGGCAAAACACTCTCTGACATAAATCACAACAGGATCCTCTATGACCCACCTCTCAGAGTAATGGAAATAAAAGCAAAAATAAACAAATGGGACCTAATTAAACTTAAAAGCTTTTGCACAACAAAGGAAACTATAAGCAAGGTGAAAAGACAGCTTTCAGAATGGGAGAAAATAATAGCAAATGAAGCAACTGACAAAGAATTCATCTCAAAAATATACAAGCAGCTCCTGCAGCTCAATTCCAGAAAAATAAACATCCCAACCAAAAAATGGTCCAAAGAATTAAACAGACATTTCTCCAAAGAAGACATACAGATGGCTAACAAACACATGAAAAGATGCTCAACATCACTTATTTCAGAGAAATACAAATCAAAACCACAATGAGGTACCATCTCATGCCAGTCAGAGTGGCTGCTATCAAAAAGTCTGCAAACAATAAATGTTGGAGAGGGTGTGGAGAAAAAGGAAACCTCTTACACTGTTGGTGGGAATGCAAACTAGTATACCCACTATGGAGAACGGTGTGGAGATTCCTTAAAAAACTGGAAATACTGCCATACAACCCAGCAATCCCACTGCTGGGCGTACACAGCAAGGAAACCAGAATTGAAAGAGACACATGTACCTCAATGTTCATTGCCACACTGTTTACAATAGCCAGGACATAGAAGCAACCTAGACGTCCATCGGCAGACAAATGGATAAGAAAGCTGTGGTACATATTCACAATGGAATATTACTCAGCCATTAAAAAGAATACATTTGAATCAGTTCTAATGAGGTGGATGAAACTGGAGCCTATTTTACAGAGTGAAGTAAGTCAGAAAGAAAACCATTACAGTATACTAATGCATATATATGGAATTTAGAAAGATGATAGTGATGACCCCATATGTGAGACAACAAAAGAGACACAGATGTAAAGAACAGTCTTTTGGACTCTGTGGGAGAAGGCAAGGGTGGGATGATTTGAGACGGTAGCGTTGAAATGTGTATATTATCATATGTGAAGTGGATCGCTGGTCCAGGTTAGATGCATGAGACAGGGTGCTCAGGGCTGGTGCACTGGGATGACCCTGGGGGATGGGATGGGGAGGGAGGTGGGAGCGGGGGTTCTGACTGGGGAATACATTTGCGCCTGTGACTGATTCATGTCAATGTATGGCAAAAACCACTACAATATTGTAAAGTAATTAGCCTCCAATTAAAATAAATTAATTTTTTTTAAATGTCTTCTGAGCTCGACTATTTATAAGGGCTCTCTCTGAACTTCATAGCCTTTCCACAGTTCAAGTTCTTGAAAAACATTTTTCAGATTCTGTGAAAGACTTATGTGATTAGTACCAGTTAGGTTTAAACATTAGATTTTTTACTCATTAATCAAATATCTATATTCAATATACAGTATTCAGAGGGAATGTTATAATCCTGCAGCTTTAAGTGTTCATGTCATCAAGCAATATGAGAATCCAAAGACCCATATTAATATTTGGAGCTCATCCTAATATCAACTTCAGATATTAAGGTAAGAATAATTTGAATTCCTGACTTTGCATATAAATGTACAACTACTGTGTCCTCATTGGCGGAGAATGGGTTTGGGTACTAATCCATCTGCACTGCCTTAGCATCCCCTCAGACACTGTCAGCCTATAGGTATTTACATGATGCCCACATTAATGAAACCAGTGACTGTGGGATATAACAAAGACAACTGACCCTGCTGATAATGGTTTTCACCCAGTGGCAAATTCTCTATCCAGAATTTGGATAAAGAGAAATGGAAAATACAGGATTAGTCATCCTTCTGAGGTCAAGTCTGCAGGGGACTAGGTCTGTCACTTCACACAGCTTTTGAAACCAAACTCTCATGAAACATGTATATTATCACATGTGAAATGAATCGCCAGTCCAGGTTCAATGCATGATACAGGATGCTTGGGGCTGGTGCACTGGGATGACCCAGAGGGATGATATGGGGAAGGAGGTTGGGAGGGGGATTCAAGTTGGGGAACACATGTACACCCGGGGCAGATTCATGTCAACGTATGGCAAAACCAACACAATATTGTAAAGTAATTAGCCTCCAATTAAAATAAATAAATTTTAAAAAGAAAGGAAAAGAAAAACAAAACACTTACTAAGCAAATTTACTGGAAAACAGTGTTTCCATATTGAAGGTTTAGGTTAGAATTTAAGATGATTCCGCTCAATGAAATCCCTTCACACTCTACCACTATTTCTAAACTCTTTCATAATTATACTAGTTTTTCATGACATCAAAAGCCCAAACAGCACAAGTTGCTGAAAAATGTCTCAAATTACCTGAAAGACTACAAAGGATTTAGACTTCTACATGTAAAATGATCATGGCCTCTTATCTAGGCTTTTGGAGTGTAGCTTTCATAAGTCAGTAGGCCCACCAGAGTAATTAAATAGATTAGAATATACTGTTTACTGAGTTTTGGTGAAGTTTTATCTTGTGCATTTGAATGACAGGATAAAGTACTATATTGCAAATTTCACATATTCCTTACTCTTCCCCTCTCCTCCAGTCTTGTTTCAGCCTTTGGAAGTAGGTGTCTCCAGTACACTGATGCCATCTGTTACTTCAGGGGCTGATCACACTACTCTGTAGCTTTCCCATAACATTTTCTATTAATAGGCTAAAACGAACCTCATAGCCCTCTGTTAAGCGTCTACTTAAGACTGGCTTTCATTAGTAATTCATGTCCCTGTTCTTCATTTTACCACTCTGCCCTTTCATGTGGAAATCATCCTTCATATGAGCTGGAAATGCTCTTTCACTCCCCTTTTCTTCTAAACCCCTTAAGCTCGCTAATGCATGAATGGGTAGGATATGGACGAAATAGTACTTAAATGTACACAAGGTGTTGTGAAATATGTCAATATTTTATTAGTTTTATTCCAGGTAAATACATTTAACCAAACTGCAAATTACATTACTATTAAAATTAGATAGAAAATCCCACCACATAGGACCTCTGAGGTTTGGTACAGTAGTTTGTTTTGATGGCCTCATGTATACAATCACTATAGTCAGTATTACACTTGCCACACTTACAGCTTATAGCTACAGGGTAGGAGAAATAAGGAGTAACATGGCGTGGGCATCCTGGTATTTCTGCAGTCTTGTACATGAAGTCTCTGTATGTACAGACATCCTGAGACAAGGCATATTTGGGAAGAAACAGCTTGCCGTTGACATCCTGAGGAAAGAATTTAAAAGGAGCATAATGTGATAGGACTTTAGAAAATGCATAGTGATGGAAACAGATAAAAATTAATTAACATATTATTTTGTCATAAATAGGACTGGAGGAGGATTCTTTAGTTCCATTTCCCAATGCCAACTCAATATATCCACACTAAATCCCATAGAGATAAAAGTGATACTCCCTCTCTTTCATCTTATATCATACGACCAATATGCCATTTAAATAAATTTCGGAAGTAAAGCTGTTATAAACAGTTATCTGTGTCCACTGTGCTGAGTATACACTGTAACCTGTGCACTCTACCTCTACAGAGCCAATAAGCATTAGATTTTGGAAATTAGGTTGTGGTTTATCTCATTTTCTTTCTGGATAGAAAAGGACTGGGTCTATGTTTATCTAATTTTCAGCTAAAAGAACTGAAATGAACTACGTACCCGTGTCATACAATATCCAGCACAGATGGTGGTGTTGATGGTTAGGCAGTAAGCACATTCTTTCCTTTCAACATGCATCGTATACTCAGTTGGAATACAAAAAGACATTGCTTGTCCACATGCAAGGCCAAAAATCACGGACATCAGGAAGATAGCAGTCATGCTAAATCAAAGATAAGATTAAGATATTACATGTATCCTTTAGAACATTCAGAAGGGACATTTGGAAAGTGCTATAATGTGTGTGTGTGTGTGTGTGTGTATAAATATATGTATTTATTGAATACCTACTTTGTCTTAGACCCTTTATTAGTGTTTTTTAATAGTTAATTTTCTCAATAACCTTTCTGTGCACACTTCGATGTGGCTATGATCCATGTACCCTATTATGACAAAGCTCACAGAGTGAAAGTCCTACTTGCGAGTGCCACTTAGATCCAGTGAAATGGCAAGCCTGAAACACCACCACTGAAAAGTAGCAGGGACATATAGTCAACTAAGTACAAAATAGTTCATTCATTGGAAACAATCAAAACACCTGCTTTTATCATTATAAGAAGTGAGTTAATAGGCTTCAGTAAGGGCTTTCCTAGAAACGTGCTTTTCTAAAAACTTTGGTTCAATAGCTTAAAAGGCCAACAAATTGGTCATAATAAGAAAGAGCAAAGAAATCAAGGAAGTGAATGATCAAACTTGAGTATCAGCTCAATGCAAATAATCTTGTGTATGATTCTACCCAATGTCTGTCAAGAAAGACAAGGCTAGAGAAAGTCCAAAAAAGGTCAATTAAAATTACACGGGTGTTAAGGAGCTAAACCCAGCAATCTAAAAACCCCTCTTCTCAACCCTTAGGATATTCCTTTAAAGTTGAAAGAAATAGAGTTGGAAAAATAAAATCATTTTACTTGAAGTTGTATGGAACTCATTATCTTAAAAAGATTATGGAGGCAAAAAATATAGGTTGACACAATGAGAGTAACACAAGGATGACAGGTCCACTGTAGGTTAGCCAGGAAAGTAAAATAAGTTTTGGCTGCATGGAAGACATCAGAGGATTCTCAACCTCTGCAACTTAATCGCCTCTTTTAAAATCATTCATAAATGATTCACTGAGCACCTAAACAAAAGGTATGATTTCAGGCCCTAAATAATGAGAGCCCTCTGATGAAGAGTGTGTTCACTATCAACTGGTCATTGTAATGAGCTGGATGTTATGATGGCTTTGCCACTGAGAGGGGATAATCAAGCTTGAGACTTTTGGATATAAGTTGATCACTTCAAAGATTAAGATTTTTTTTCATCTTATAAATACTGTACAGTTGACTTGGCATATTTGGATTCTTTACCTTCTCAAGGATCACAGTCAGAAAAGAAAATACATATCTTCATGGAATAGCTTTGAACACAAACTTGTTTTATTATTTTATTAAATAAATTATAATTCATTAAACATTGTTATTCAATATGGGGTCAAACTATGGTGGAATCACTTCCCTGGTGGCTCAGATGTAGGAGACCTAGGTTCAATCCCTGGGTCAGGAAGATCTCCTGGAGAAGGAAATGGCAACCCACTCCAGTATTCTTGCCTGGAAAATCCCATGGACGGAGGAGCCTGGTAGGCTACAGTCCATGGGGTCTCAAAGAATCGGACACGACTTCACTTTCACTTTCATTCAATCAAGAAGACTGTATCAAGATTTTTCTCAATTTTTCCTCAAATCTATCAATTATATTCCAATAGCATCTTTAAACTGCATACACTAAAACTTCCATTAATTGAAATCTCATGGACTCAGGCTCAGTTAACAAGTTAAAGAATTTTTGTCTTTAATTAACTCATAAGAAAAAAATGAAACCACATTCAACAAGCTACCAGGTATTTTAAATGTCAACTTTCAGAGATTAGTGGCCATTCCAACCAGTCTCCTATTTGCAGAATGAGAACTGCAGATGAATTAGACAAATATATATTAACATTTTAACTAGGCACTGAGAGATACAAAATGGATGCTATAGTCTTTGACCTCAAGGGCTGACAGTCTAGTGAAAGAGATAACTATGAACACTAATTGAGAAAAATACCTATTGTTTAACTGATAACACCACGTGTTGATGATGATTTTGAGTAAATAGAACCTTTATATGCTGTTGGTGGAATGGTAAAATGATACATAAAGATATTTTGAAAATCAGTTTGACTGTTTCTTATAAAATTACACATATACTTAACTAATGACCCAGCAATTCTACTCCTAGATATCCACTCAAGATAAATAAGAACAGATGTTTACAAAAAGTAGTTAGTGTTTTAAGTGCTCAGAGACTTGAAACTATGACTCTGACACCACAATAATCAGACTTTTTCTATATAGACAAGGAAGTGAACTAACCCATTAAAAATGGTTTTCTGGTAAATACTTTCAAATAAAATTTGCATATTACCAAGAAACAAAATTACAGAAATTTTGTACAGCAAAAGCACAGAACAAAATTACAAAAATTCCTTGCTCACAGAGTCTGGTTTTCTCAGTGCTTCACAAAAGTGAGCTCCCTCTATGGTAGAGTTGGTTCCATTATTTTAGAGCCACAGACTTAGAGAATGCTCTGAAGATCTTAAAAGTATTGACTGAGTAAATGACATAAAATACTCACACATCATGATCATACTGTTCTTGCCCATTTAGCCAGCCAACCACTGGATTTTTGCCATAGGAAATAATTAATTTCACGTATTTTAACTTTTAGGCGTATGATCTATATAAAATAGATATGTGCTAACCTAGTGATGAGAATATTGGTTCTGAAGGTAAGGAACAGATCTCCCATAGATCTATGAGAAATCAACTAAAATATTGAATCTGTCTGGCCTAATTTCCCCATCTGGAAAGCAGAAAGAGACAAGTACATCTGATCCTTTTTGAAACTGTAGAATTTTTTAAAAAACAGTCTTGGAACTTTTACTCATTGTTCTCATATCTATTACGGACACTCTAAATTGTTCTGAAGTTCCTCTTTTAAATGTAAAACTCCAAGCTAACAAAAGAAAAATTAAAAGTGCTGAATCATATTTGCTATATAACAGTAAATAAAGTAAGAATTATTCTTTCTCCTTTATTGCAAATAGTAAAACTTCACCCAAAGAATTTTTCTGGGCCTTAATTGCTTCAGCTATAAAAAAAACACTGAGACCCAGAAGATGATAAGGAAGGACTTTTCAGCACAAACAGAGTATGATTCTATGTGATAAATTAGTGTCAGGTCCCTGGTCTAATAGTGATCTAAAATTATGCTTCCAGATTTTATTGCAATTGTGTGTAACTAAGAAATTAAGAAATGTATGCTTTCATTTTTCCATATACTCCTTCCTAAAATTAGAATAAAACAATACATGTGAAACACTTGGAATGCTACAGAAGACTATGTAACTATATAACATTCAGTATATAAATCAGTGTTAGTTAATACCTCCTTATAAGACCTGCCACAATTTCTCCTGTATTGTCATCTGGATTCTCAACCTCTGCAACTTAATCGCCTCTCTTAAAATTATTCATAAATGATTTATTGAGCACCTAAACACAGAGGCATGATTTCAGGCACAAATTATGAGATGCCCTTTTCAGTGCCATGATCATCTACATCTACACTTGCAACATTTTTCCTGATTCCAAGATGTCCTCTTTCCTTTGTCCTCAACCCAACATTTTCTCTCATCTTTTTGTTCTTACTACCTTTATTCTAAGCATATTTCTATTGTTCTAGTTTCTTTCACCAATCTTTTCTCATCAAATCCCTTACTGTGCTATGAAAAGAATCAATTGCCCACCCTGTGAACAATCCAGGAAGTACACTAAAGCAACATATTTTTCTAGAGAGCAAAATGTACTATAAGGTATGTATGTGCTTTGGACACTATCCAAGGCGGGTTAGCTGTAACTAAAATAATACAGAGTAAATTACCTCCACAAGTACCCCAAACTGAATTTACTCCAAGTTTTCTCAGAAGTGCATTATCATCAAAAAGAATCACTAGTAATTGACAGGATTTAATACACAGATTATTCAATTGATTAAAACAGTTAAATCAAATGTAAATAGTAAAGGAAGGCCATGAATAGCAATCAGCCTTCATTAGGGAATTGACCGATTTTTCCTCTTCTTTGAAGTCAGTAGAAAATTTTCTTATCCTTACATATGTAGTTTATTCATCTTCACCCACCATTTAACAATTTTGGAGCAGTAATTAAGATTTATAGAGCTTATCAAAGCAAATTATCACTCAGCATTTGCCATTTTTAAATAAATTCTAAAATGATGAAAATAAGAATAATTTGGAATAGCAACATTTCATTTCACAAAGCCTTCTCAGGGTAGACACCTACCTTACTTTGCATTGGTGAGTTGATGCTGTAATGACCCAGACTAAAAGCTCTTGGTTCATTTTATACGCTTCAGGATAATTCCTCTCTGATCCTCTTGTTTACATAATCACATTTGAATTACTGCTTTCTTATCAGAAAACCACCTATTGAAAATTCATACTGAATCTCAAATAAAATGTGTTTAGACAAACAACTTCACATCTTCCTCTGGAAACTCTGACATTATTGTAGCATGAATTTTCCTTTTCTCCTATTTCAAAATAAAATTACCCTTGTAAAAACATCCTTTATTAATATTTATTAATATTAAAAAATATAAACACAGAAGAAGAAAAAACAAATTCAAAACAAAACAAAAAAAAACCCTTAATATAGTCCAGGTCAGTCTTGGGAATGAAAATTTTGGGGAAACTTGAGTACTCCAAATTTTATCTAAATGCTCATTTAGAGATATATAAAATTATTGCTCATCTATAAAGCAAAGGCAATTTCTTTATGGCAATCCAGGACAATTGGTACATATCTTGCTGATTAAAATAGTTCAAAATGTCTTAATTGTTTTTCTTTGAATTTAAAACTTAATAAAATTTACATGTGGGAAACAATAGTATTTAAGTAAATGGCAAAATATTTTGAGATCTCAAACTGATTAAGCTCAAATCCTGGGTCTGTCATTTACTAGGTATATGACATTAGCAAGCTTGAGCTCTCTTTTACTTCTGTTTCTTTCCCTGTTTGAAGGAATATCAGTGTTTGTGTAAAGCACTTAACACAGTGTCTGGCATATAATAAGTGCTCAATAAATAGTTGTTGCTGTTATTGTTGTGGTGTTAGTGCAGTCACTAAGTCGTGTCCAACTCTTTGCCACCCCATGGACTGCAGCATGTCAGTCTCCCCTGTCCTCCATTATCTCCCAGTTTGTTCAAATTCATATCCATTGAGTCAATGATGCTATCTAACCATATCATCCTCTGCTGCCCTCTTCTCTTTTTGCTTTCAATCTTTCCAAGCATCAGGGTCTTTTCAAATGAGTCAGTTCTTTACATCAGGTGGCCAAATATTGGAGATTCAGCTTCAACATCAGTCCTTTCAATAAATATTCAGGGTTGATTTCCTTTAGAATTGACCAGTTTGATCTTGCAGTCCATGGGACTCTATAGTCTTCTCTAACACCACAAATCGAAAGCATCACTTCTTTGGTGTTCAGCCTTCTTTATGGTCCAACTCACATCTGTACATGACTACTAGAAAAACCATAGTTTTGACCATATGTACCTTTTTTGGCAAAGTGATGTCTCTGCTTTTTAATATGTCTAGGTTTGCCATAGCTTTCCTTCCAAGGAGCAACTGTATTTTAACTTCATGGCTGCAGTCACCATCTGCAGTGATTTTGGAGCCCAAAAAAATAAAATCTCTGTTTCCATTTTTTCCCTTCTATTTGCCATTAAATAGATGGGACTGAATGCCATGGTCTTAGTTTTTTTAATACTGAGTTTCAAGCCAGTTTTTTCACTCTCCTTTTTTGCCCTCATCAAGAGGCTCTTTAGGTCCTCTTCCCTTTCTGCCATTAGAGTAGTATCATCTGCATATGTAAATTTGTTGACATTTCTCCCAACAATCTTGATCCGCCTTGTGATTGATCCAACCTGGCACTAAATGGTAGGTAAGGGCTTCCCAGGTGACTCAGTGGTAAAGAATCTGCCTGCCAATGCAGGTTCAGTCCCTGGGTCAGGAATATCCCCTAGAGAAGGAAATGGCAACCCACTCCAGTATTCTTGCATGAAGAATCCCATGAACATAGGAAACTGGCAGGCTACAGTCCATGGGGATGCAAAAGAGTTGGATGTGACTTAGTGACTAAACAACAACCACAATTTATAATAGCTCAACATTTATTTAAAAATATTTAGCTACAGCACCTAGTATATATTTGTTGAATGCATAAATTTGTTGAATGCATAAACGGCTGAGGGAGTACCTGAATAAATAATTACTGAATCTTTGGAACCAACATACACTTTTCTCCATTCCACAGCCATAACTCAGTTTTACCCCTTTAACCCATTTGCCTCACTGTAATAAAAGCAATATGTCAACAGTTCAATGGACTGTTATCTTATAGCATACACAAAAACTAATCCAAAATGGATTAAAGACTTGGATTTAAGACCTTAAACTATAAAAGCTCTAGGAGAAAACACAGGCAATATACTCCTTGACACTGGTCTTAGCAATATCTTGCTGGATATGTCTCCTCAGACAAGGAAAACAAAAGCAAAAATAAACAAACAGTGCTACATCAAACTAAAAAGCTTCTTCACATCAAAGAAGAAACCATCAGCAAAACTAAAAGACAACTTACCAAATGGTAGAAGATACTTGCAAATCATATATCCGATGAGGAGTTAGTATTTAAGAAATATAAAGAACTCATACAAATCAACATCAAAAAACCAGACAACCCAGTTAAAATATAAGCACAGAACCTGGATAGGTATTTTTCCAAAGACATACAGATGGCCAACAGACACATGAAAACATGCCCAGCATCACTAATTAATGGGTAAATGCAAATCAGAACCACTGAGTTAGCACCTCATACCTATCAGAATGGCTATCATCAAAAAGAGGAAAAAATTACAAGTCTTTGAGAGTATGTGGAGGAAAGGGAGCCCTCATACACTTTGTAGAAAGGTAAACTTGTGGCGCCACTATGAAAAACAATATGGTTAATTCCTCAAAAAATTAAGAATACAACTATATGATCCATATTTTTCACTTCTGGGTATTTATCTGAAGAGTAGAAAAATACTAATTCAAAAAGATATATGCACCCTTATGTTCATGGCAGCATTATTCACAATAGCTAAGATATGGAAGCAACCTAAAGTGTCTATGAGTGGATGAATACATAAAGAAGATGGAAAACTACTCAGTCATAAAAAGATGAAATCTTGCCATTTGCAGCAACATGGATGTACCTTGAGGGTATTATGCTAAGTGAAATAAGGCACGTGGAGAAAGACAAATAATGTATGATTTCAATCATATGTGGAATATTTTTAAAAATCAAAAGAAACAAAAACAAACAAATAGATACAGAGGACAGATTGGTGGCTACCAGAGGAGAAAGAAGGCTGGTGAGAAGGCAAAATGGGTAAAGGGGGTCAATTGTATGGTGATGGATAGAAACTAGCCTCTTGGTAGTGAGCACACTGTTGTCCATTCAGAAGCTGAATTATAAAGTTGTACACATGAAGCACATAATGTTATAAACTGTTACCTCAATAAAAATATTATTCTATGTGAAAAAGCTAGACCAAACAAAGTGCATGTCATATGATTGTTTATATAAAATTCTAGAAAATACAAATTAATCATTAGAGCAAAAGCCAGTTAATGATTATATGGGGATGGGGAAAGACAAGGAAGAACAGGAGACTGGGATGACAAAGGGGCACAGGAAATTTTTAAAGCTAATATGTACACATTTTTAGGGGTAATATGTTTTTCTTGATTATGATGATTTCACAGGATATACATTTGCCAAAACCTATCAAATTGTACTCTTCAAACATATGCACCATTATGTTCTGTACCCCCAAAATTCATACACCGAAGTGCCAACCCCTAGTAACTCTGAATGTGACCTTATTTGGGAAACAGAGCATTGCAGATGAAATTATTTAAGATGAAGTGGGTTAGGTCTCTAAAACAAAATCATTTGGTATCCTTATAAAAAGGGGAAATTTGCACACAGACATAGGAGCAGGGAGAATGCAATGTGATGATTAAAGTTCCTTGACACAAGGAACTACCAGAAACTAGGAGATCAGCCTAGGACAGTCCCTTCCCAGCACCTTCAGAGTGGCATGACCCTACCCTACCAATATTTTATCTTGGGCTTCTAACCCCTAGAACTATGAGACAAGAAATTTTTGATGTTTAAGCCATTCAGTTGTCATGGTTTTTTATAACAGCCCTAAGAAACTAATACATGCAGTTAATTGTGTGTCATTTAAGTGTTAGTCATTCAGTCTTGTCCGATTCTTTGCCATCCCATGGACTGTGACTGTGTAGCCCGCCAAGCTCCTCTGTCCATGGAATTCTCTGGGCAAGAATATTGGAGTGGATTGCCATTTCCTCCTCCAGGGGATTTTTCTGACCCAGGAATTGAACCCGGATCTCCTGCATTGCAGACAGACTCTTTACCATCTGAGCCACCAGGGAAAGCCCATAATTTATAGATTGCTGCAATGCTCACCTTGCTCATGCCCAGTCCTGTCCACCTCTTTGAAACTCTTTGGACTGTAGCCCACCAGGCTCCTCTGTCCATGAGATTTTTCAGGCAAGAATACTGGAATGGGTTGCCATTCCCTTCTCCAGGGGATCTTCCTGACCCAGGGACCAAACTCATGTCTTCTGTATCTCCTGCATTGCAGGCAATTCTTTACCCACTGAAACAAATCTGCCTGCAATGCAGGAGACACAGGAGACATGGGTTCAGTCCCTGGGTCAGGAAGATCCCCTGGAGAAGGGAATAGCTACCTACTCCAGTACTCTTGCCTGGAGAGTTCTATGGACAGAGGAACCTGGCAGGTTATGGTCCACAGGGTCACAAAGAGTCAGACATGACTGAGTGACTAACAGTTAATAGCATGTCAATCATACCCCCAACAAAGCTGTTTTTAAAATTCCAGTAGATAGAAACAGTCTGTGCCTACTTATCTGGATACATGTTGTATTACTTTTTCACTCTTCCTTTTACTATACTCTTTTGAATATTCTAAACTTTTCTTGCAACAGGGCTTTCCATTTGCTGTTTGCTCATTATGAAGAGCTGTTTCACCATATCTCCACATGGCTTTCTCGTTATTTCCCCTGAAAAGGTTTCCTTGACAACCAAATTTACTGTCTCACACTAGCCCTATCACTTTTTATCCTACCCTCTCATACTTTCTTCATAGCATTTATAAGCTTCTGATATTATATTATTTGCTTACATGTTTTTCTCTGTTTCTCCCTTTCCAAATAGAATATAAGCACCATAAATGGAGGGGCTTATCTGTCATGGTCATCACTGTATCCTTAGAGTTCAAACCAGCCTATTGTAAATACGATATGTTCAATAAATATTTATTAATGCATAAGTGAACATATAGATGCTAATCTCAGAATGTATAATTTGGTGCATAGAGAGGTTATTAACTGCTTCAATGTTCTATAGATAGTTACAGGCAAAGCCAGGCTTAAGTCCAAGTTTCCTAATATCTTTTTCATTACATTAAAATTTTAAATCACTTTCAAAGGTGAAAAAAAAAGCCATTCACAATTAGTTTAACAGAGGAGTGACAGTGGAATATGGATCAGAGTTACTAATACTTTCCCCTCCTCAAACAGTAGGTGTTTTTCTACCTGCAATATGCTCTAGTTCCATAAAATTCTAAAATCCTATGCAACAGATACTTTTTTAAACATCACTTTATTCATCTGAACTCTGAGTTATCTATAAGCGTCAAGTTACAATAGCCTGCAATTTGAAACAAAATCTGTTTATTAAACTCCTTTTAATGCTCTTTTCTTAAACAATACAGATAATTGATAGCAAGTAGAGCTGGACCTAACGGGCATATTGATCATTTTATGATCTTGGAGCTCCGAAGTGAAGAGACAATTTTGATTTAATATGTATAAAAATTACGTCAATTTGCTGCTCTCTTTTGGTAACCAGTTAAAGCCACTAATATGTCAGATTTATATGAATTTATGCAAACTTGTTCCATCCATTTGAAAACATTTTTAAAATTAAGGTCATCTATAAATGTTAATAGGAATTGCTAATGTTTTGTGTAATAAAATTTGTAGTGTCATATAGTCAGATCAGTATCAATTTTTCTTTCCTATATGTCAAAACTTATTTCTCTAACCCTTAATATAATATCTTTCATTCTATTTTTGTTACTTTATATAACCTCTTGGTAATTAGATATTATTTCTCTGGCTGAATAATATGAGCAGTATTAACTGTACTCACAATAACACTTGTAACCACTTCTCAGCAACTAATCAACAATATGTTATGAATCTCACCAAAAAGTATTTTAACTTTTCTCATCTTTGTTTAGTAGACCTTTTTCTTTAAAAGGGGTTCATACCCTGTATACGAGACTGCAAAAGAGACATAGGCATATAGAACAGTCTTTGGGACTCTGTGGGAGAGGGTGAAGGTGGGATGATTGGGGAGAACAGCATTGTAGCATGTATTTTATCATAAGTGACCAGTCCAGGTTCGACGCATGATACAGGATGATTGGGGCTGGTGCACGGGGATGACCTGGAGGGAGGATATGGGGAAGAGGGAGGTGGGAGGGGGGTTCAAGAAAGGGAACACATGTACACCCGGGGCGGATTCATGTCAATGTATGGCAAAACCAACCAATATATTAATGTAAGATAATTTGCCTCCAATAAAATGAATTAAAAAATAAATAAAATAAAAGGGGTTCATAGTATTGTTAACTGTGAAAAATCAATAAAAGGTTGTTAGCAAAGTAATCTGTGGTAGTTAAGGAATAATAAACTAATAAAATAGTTAACTTCCTTCACTACACATGTGTAAAAAATAATTGAAATGAAAGAAGCTAGACACAAAAAAAATCACATATGACATGATTCTACATACTTGAAATATACAGAATAGGTAAATTCAAAGAGATAGAAAGCAGACTTGGGGCTACTAGGGGCTGGGAGAGTGGAAAATGAGGAATAACAGCTTAGAGGGTAATTAAATGATTTGGAACTAGATAAAGGAAGTGCTTGCACAACACTGAATATATTAAATGCCACAGAACTGTTCATTTTGAAATGTGTATTCAGCTATAATAAAGAAATATTGCCATTTGCAGCAACATAGGTGGACCTAGAAAAAGACAAAAATATGATATAATTTACATGTGGAATCTAAAAATAACACAAACAATACAAATAATGTCAAGATGCAAAAATTCTTCACAAGAATTTTAGAAATCAAATTCAATAATATATAAAAAAGGATAATATGTCATGACCAAGTGAGATTTATACCAGGAATACAAAGTTGGTTTAACACTGAAAAGTCAATTAATGTAACTCACCGTGTTAAGAGACTAAAAACGAAATATCAGTTATTAATCTCAAAATATGCAGAAAAAGTCGAGAAAATTCATCATTCATTCATTCATGATAAAAATTTCCAGCAAACTAGTAATATAATGAACTTCTTCAACCTGCTAAAAGATATCTATTAATAACATCATCAGTTCAGTTCAGTTGCTCAGTCGTGTCCGACTCTTTGCAACCCCACGAACCACAGCACACCAGGCCTCCCTGTCCATTACCAACTCCCAGAGTCCACACAAACCCATGTCCATTGAGTCGGTGATGCCATCCAGCCATCTCATCCTCTGTCGTCCCCTTCTCCTCCTGCCCTCAATCTTTCCCAGCATCAGGGTCTTTTCCAATGAGTCAGCTCTTCGATTCAGGTGGCCAAAGTATTGGAGTTTCAGTCTCAACATCAGTCCTTCCAACAAAAACCTAGGACTGATCTCCTTTAGGATGGACTGTTTGGATCGCCTTGCAGTCCAAGGGACTCTCAAGAGTATTCTCCAACACCACAGTATCATACTTAAGCTGAAATAACTGGGGAAAAGGCAAGGATGTCCACTCTCACGATGGGAGTATACAATGTAGTACTAAAAATACTAGCCTGTGTAATAATACAATAAAAAGAAGAAAAAAAAACATTGAGGTTGAAAAAGTAAAAATTTCTTTATCCACAGATGACATTGACCATCTATGCAGAAAATATAAGGATTTTTGTAAGGAATATACAAAAATGCTATGAGAACTAGTACGCAGATTTATCGAGGTCACAGGAATCAAGTTCATTAGACAAAAATTTCCACCTCCCTTGGCATCCTTACCTTCCTTTTGCCACAGGGTGTCTGGAGGGTCAGACTATGTTACATACAGACTATGTTACGCTCTCTTTCTGGGTCCTGGTTCCTACTAGGGGCACATCCTCAGGTTCATCTACTTGCTGGTCTGCCAGTTAGCCTGCTTTGACTCCCATGTACCACAAACCATTCCATGAGTCCTCCAAAGCAAATGCAGCTTTTAGTGAGGCAAATAATACCTGAATCAGTAGAGCTGGCACCAAAATACCAGTGTTCCAATCCAACCTGGTCTTTAATAGACCATGGTCACCAATTACTAACCAAAGCTGCCTTGGGTGGCCCTAACAAGTTCATTTGTAGGAACTACAGCCTCCAGGTTAACTTCTGCTTTTAAAGGATCTGGAATAAGCACGTGGGTAATAATAATGGCTGGCTTCCCTGGTGGTTCAGAGGTAAAGAATCCATCTGCCAATGCCTGTCTAATGCAGGAGACATGGGTTCAATCCCTGAGTTGGAAATATCCCCTGGAGAAGGAAATGGCAACCCACACCAGTATTCTTGCATGAGAAATCCCAAGGACAGAGGAGCCTGGTGGGCTACAGTCCATGGGTCACAATGAGTTGGACATGACTTAGCGACTAAACAACAACAACAATAATAATAGCTACCACAGGCACCAGCTTGGCAATAAAGGTTCTCCTGATATATCAAGTACTTCCAGGCCAGGAAGGAGGCTTCTGAGGATGGAGAGAGTCCACAGGGGCAGTCTAGAGCTAGGAAACATCTAAAGTACAAGTCCTCCTTTTTCATTGTCCCTGTTGAATTTTCACCTTCATACAGTGAACCAAATTCACTAAAACCTAGTAAAGGCCCCCCTGACATGGGCATTCATAACATTGATTTCATTAACAAAAATTAGAGATAATAATTATTAGCACTTGCTTTGTCCTAGACACCTTTCAAAATGTCTGTTAACTCATTTTCCCTATTTATAATTATCACCATTTTACAGACCAGAAAGGTGAGCCACATAGAGGTTATTCTGAACTCAAATGGCAGAGCTAGGACTCCAAACTGAGTCAGCCAAACAAACTCCATTCTTTTCACATACACATCATATCCCCTGTGGTTGAAGAAGTAGTATTGACTTAATTAAACATGATAATCCAATAAACTATATTTGCTATTTAGAGAAGCCCTGATGGCTCAGCAGTAAAGAATCCATTTGCAATGCAGGAGACATAGGTTCAATCCCTGGGTCAGGAAGTTCTCCTGGAGGAGAAAATGCAACCCACTTCATTATTTTTGCCTGAAAAATCCCATGGACAGAGGAGCCTGGAGGGTTAGTCCAAAGGGTCACAAAGAGTCGGACATGACTGAGCATGCATATTTGCTATTTAGGTGATAAACAGAATGTACAAAAATCTCAGATACTATTATAAGAGCTGCTGCTGCTGCGTCACTTCAGTCGTGTCCGACTCTTTGTGACCCCATAGACAGAAGCCCACCAGGGTCCCCCGTCCCTGGGATTCTCCAGGCAAGAACACTGGAGTGGGTTGCCATTTCCTTCTCCAATGTGTGAAAGTGAAAAGTGAAAGTGAAGTCACTCAGTCGTGTCCGACCCTTAGGGACCCCAGGGACTATAGCCTACCAGGCTCCTCCATCCATGGGATTTTCTAGGCAAGAGTACTGGAGTGGCTTGCCATTGCAAGAAAACCTTAAATGTAATAGCTGTTAATCTGGTATAAATTGAGAGAGGATTTGGCACTATGAACAATTTGTTGTCATTCAGTCACTCAGTCGTGTCCAGCTGTTTGCGACCCCATGGACTGCAGTATGCCAGGCTTCCCTATCCTTCACCATCTTCTGGAGCTTGCTCAAACTCATGTCATTGAATTGGTGATGCCATCCTCTGTTGTCCCCTTATCCTGCCTTCAATCTTTTCTAGCATGAGGGTCTTTTCAAATGAGTCGGCTCTTCACATCAGGTGGTCAAAGTATTGGAGCTTCAACTTCAGCATCAGTCCTTCCAATGAATATTCAGAACTGATTTCCTTCAGAATGAACCGGATTGATCTCTTTGCAGTCCAAGAGACTCTCAAGAGTCTTCTCCAACACCACAGTTCAAAAGCATCAATTCTTTGGCGCTCAGCTTTCTTTATGGTCCAACTCTCACATCTATTCATGACTACTGGAACAATATTGTTGACTAAATTCTCTACTCTTTGAGACTACGTCATTTAATGACTGTCAATTTACTGGAAAAGTCACTGAAAAAAATGGATGCATTATCCTTTGAAAAATCATAGTTCAGACACAGGCTTCTTTTAACTACAGACAGCCTCATCAAGCAAATAACACAGCAATAATTTTTAAATTAAAATTAATTTGAAAATTATTAGAATAATTAGATGATCTGCACCATAGTTTTATCACTGGTTTTTTTGTTTTGGGGGGGGTTTTTTAGCTGCACTGCACAGCATGTGGGATCTTATTAGTTCTCTACCCATGGAACCCGTGCCCTCTGCAGTGGAAGCATACAGTCTCAACCACTGGACTACCAGGGAAGTCCAGCAACATCTATTAAAATTTTAAATATATATCCCCATAGGCCCATGAACTCCAAGTTAACAATTTATCCTATAGAAATGTTCATAGTGCATAAAACTGGAAACAAAGAGAAATCCCATTCTATCAGTTAAGATAGAATAAGTTATGCCAACAATAACAAACAACCCTAAACTCACAAGAGCTTAACACCACAAAGTCTTATTTCTTATTCATATTACATGACCATGATGGGCTAATCAGAAAACCTGATTCCGTGTAATTTTCACTCACAGACATAGGATGACAGAGGTTTCATCATTTATAACATCACAAGTTGCTGCAGCAGGACGAATGTCACAGAGGGTCTCGTGTTATTAATCAAATACTCTGGCACAGAAGTAATGAATGCATATCACTCCTACCTATAATTGTTTGCCCAGAACTTATCATAAAGCCTACCAAAGCAAGAGAGAAAGCATAATTTTCTCATATGCCTGGCAAGAGATAAGAACTGGATATACCTGATCATAAATCTCTATCATACTTGAGTAGATAAACAGCTGAATTATGGTTCATCCATGAAATATTATTGAGCAATTTAAAAGAATTAATTGGGACTATATCATATTTTGGAGAGATTACCATGAGATAATGAATGAGTAAAGCAAAACTCTGAAAAGTACACATTATCTCATTTTTATAAATTAGTGGGGAACCCTGATGTATACAGAGGAAGAAAGATGGAGGAAAAGAAAGCAGAAGGATAAAATGAGGCACTAAGAATTTGTATGATTATATTTAGGCATTGATGTAGGTTTTACACATGAATATAGAAACTAAGTCATTTTTATCTTTTCCTTGTAATTTTGACTGTTTTTATAGGCCTCAAAACATTGATCTTTTGAAATTAAATGAAGTTTTCACTTCCCCCCAGCTCTAAACTCTATGATTTCATAGCTTAAATAATAAATCTTATCTATCTCTATTTGTCATTTCCTATTTCTAACCCACAGTTCCCTGCTACTGATTAAAGTTCTTGATGTACTACTACAGCCTGTTGACTATTAATTACACTGAATTCAGGTTGCCTGAACTATGAATAATTTATTTCTAACCTTTATATCAACCAAAGCAGCTTCCTCTTTTACATCATTAATTTACATTTACTTGAATAGGAGATATTTTATTACTGCTTAAGTAATCAGGTTAGGATATTTTTCTTAGGAAAGGTATTAGATCTAATCTAAAAGTCTATAACTTAAACTTTCAGTCTAAGAAATTTTCCTATCTCTCAACCAGACTATTTTAACGTTGACATAACCTCACTTGTGCTGATTTACGTTATCTAATGATCTTTCTAAAATAAAAATCTTTTTCAAGTAGGGGGATAGATGATAGACTTGGAAATCATATACTTTATATTCATTTGTAAAATTTTAAAATATCATATTTTAAGTAATAAAGTCTTATTTTCCTTGCTTAACCTCTATTCCATCTTCCATAATAAAAAGTCCAAGCTTTGCCACATAATATACAACATCCTATATGAGGAGACCATGGTCTGGGTCTACTAATTACTCTTCATTTCATCACTCATATTACATTGTCATTTCAGTTCAGTTCAGTTCAATCGCTCAGTCGTGTCCGACTCTTTGCGACCCCATGAATCACAGCACGCCAGGCCTCCCTGTCCATCACCAACTCCCAGAATTCACTCAAACTATGCCCATCGAGTCAGTGATGACATCCAGCCATCTCATTCTTTGTCGTCCCCTTCTCCTCCTGCCCCCAATCCCTCCCAGCATCAGAGTCTTTTCCAGTGAGTCAACCCTTTGCATGAGGTGGCCAAAGTATTGGAGTTTCAGCTTCAGCCCTTCCAATGAATGCCCAGGACCGATCTCCTTCAGAATGGACTGGTTGGATCTCCTTGCAGTCCAAGGGACTCTCAAGAGTCTTCTCCAACACCACAGTTCAAAAACATCAATTCTTCGGCAATCAGCTTTCTTCACAGTCCAACTCTCACATGACCACGGGAAAAACCATTGCCTTGACTAGACGGACCTTGGTTGGCAAAGTAATGTCTCTGCTTTTTAATATGCTATCTAGCTTGGTCATAACTTTCCTTCCAAGGAGTAAGCGTCTTTTAAGTTCATGGCTGCAATCAGCATCTGCAGTGATTTTGGAGCCCCCCAAAATAAAGTCTGACACTGTTTCCACTGTTTCCCCATCTATTTCCCATGAAGTGATGGGACAGGATGCCATGATCTTTGTTTTCTGACTGTTGAGCTTCAAGCCAACCTTTTCACTCTCCTCTTTCACTTTCATCAAGAGGCTTTTTAGTTCCTCTTCACTTTCTGCCATAAGGGTGGTGTCATCTGCATATCTGAGGTTATTGATATTTCTCCCTGCAATCTTGATTCCAGCTTGTGCTTCTTCCAGCCCAGCGTTCCTCATGATGTACTCTGCATATAAGTTAAATAATCAGGGTGACAATATACAGCCTTGACGTACTCCTTTTCCTATTTGGAACCAGTCTGTTGTTCCATGTCCAGTTCTAACTGTTGCTTCCTGACCTGCATACAGGTTTCTCAAGAGGCAGGTCAGGTGGTCTGGTATTCCCATCTCTTTCAGAATTTTCCACAGTTTGTTGTGATCCACACAGTCAAAGGCCTAAAAAAATAGATGTTTTTCTGGAATTCTCTTGCTTTTTCCATGATCCAGCGGATGTTGGCAATTTGATCTCTGGTTCCTCTGTCTTTTCTAAAACCAGCTTGAACATCTGGAAGTTCACGGCTCATGTATTGCTGAAGCCTGGCTTGGAGAATTTTGAGCCTGACTTTACTGGCATGTGAAATGAGTGCAATTGTCCGGTAGTTTTGAGCATTCTTTGGCATTGCCTTTCTTTGGGATTGGGATGAAGACTGACCTTTTCCAGTCCTGTGGTCACTGCTGAGTTTTCCAAATTTGCTGGCATATTGAGTGCAGCACTTTCACAGCATCATCTTTCAGGATTTAAAATAGCTCAACTGGAATTCCATCACCTCCACTAGCTTTGTTCGTAGTGATGCTTTCTAAGGCCCACTTGACTTCACATTCCAAGATGTCTGGCTCTAGGTGAGTGATCACACCATCATGATTATCTTGGATCGTGAAGATACTATTTCTTCCACTTTGAGTTCCTCTTGTCCTTATATATCTGTAGAATTTCTATTTATGTCCAAAATCCATCTCTTCCAGAAGGCCTTCTCTGAAGTCAAGACATGAAATTATCCTATATGTGTCTGTATCTTTCGTACTTATATTCATTTGTTTACACTTTTATTTTTGCTACTTTTGCTCCTGCAAAAGTCACTGAGAGTAGGTACTGTGTATCATATAGACAATTCCCAATCCAACTATTTATTCTATACTTTCAAGTATTACTACTCAGAAGTATATGACACAGAATAATCCTTTCCTGAATCACTTTGTTCTTTAGGCTTCCATCATCATTTACACTTCATCTGTCTCCCTTATTGGTCTTTAGAGCAACTTCTCTATTGCTTGGCAATGTCCCAGTAACCCCACGGCTCAGTACTAACTCCTTTCCCTTCTATAACTACAAACTCACTATCTGTAAAGGGAATGCATTCAGTTCTGTGCTTTAAATGGCATATTTATGCCAATGATTACTAAATACTGACTCTTCTGGAAAACTAGATTCATTTGTCCGGTGACACTCTTAACATCTCCATTTAGACATCTAAGCTATCTCAACTATTACATGGTCCAAAACGGAACTTCAAAACCCAATATTTCACCTTTCCTTTCTTTCACCTCATCCTTACTTTCAACCAAACTGTCAGCACTGACAGCATATCTTTCTGGTTTCACTATCAAAATATATCCAAAATATTAACCTTTGAGTCCTACACCCTTGATCAGTTTAGTATGGCTAATATATGCTCTTTTTACTGCCCAAATTTGGCTGAGGCTCCCTCAGCCCAAGCTTCTTGTGGAGCATATGGCCTGTAGACACATTAAGGTACCCATTTTTGCTTCAAACAAAGCTTACATACCATTCACTTAAGATCCAGAACCTGTCACCTATTTCTGTAAAAACAGTAATTCATGTAAAAGCAAGGCTACCATAGGCTATAATGATCCACTAAGTGAAAATTCCTATTGGGCCATTGTCTAGAAAAGGACCACCAACACCAAACCAGACATCAATATTAGGATGTTATTTGGCTCCCCCAAATTCCACTCTATTTTTTCCCAAAGTATACAGCCTATTTATCAAAATACAGGGATTTGATAATGATCTACTGAATTAAATCTATCCCCTCATTAGAGAACCTTTAATCTGCAGGGCAAAGTCTGCCCTGTAAAACATACAGCACAGAGTAGGTCACACACCTCCTGTAAGAAGTTTCATGCCAAAAAGAGTAGAAGTACAGGTCCTTTAGGCCCAATTTTTCTAAACTCATCAGTCATATTAAATCACTCCTTCAAAGAGTGATTGGAGGGCAGGAAGAATTTCCTACCAACCTAAAAATGGGCTATGACAAAAACCTTATAACATCTAAACTGTACTCACTTTTTAAAAAGGTATTCAACATTATATAATTAGTTTATAAAAATTTTATAATAATTAAAATATAAAATTTCCAATTGTTTATTAATACTAGTCAAAATTCTTTTATGAGTTTTTTGTGAGATATTTTCTATGAGATTACCACAAATGAGTATACTGATCTTTTAATTTAGAATGATATATTAATTTTCTTACTCTGATGTTTACTCTAAAACTAAAAACAATAGCATTAGTCTAAATTTTATTCTGGACTTGGTTGTCAAAACTGACTCTCCAGAGCCCAGAACAGTTGAGACAAATATAACAATATGCTTTGATAACTATAACAATATACTTTGAGAAAATTTTATAATTTTCTAATTTCTTAATATTTGATCTTATTTTTTGTTTTCTTGTTTTAAATATAAATCTATTTAAATTGGAGGGTAATTACTTTACAATATTATAGTGGTTTTGCCATACATTGACATGATCTTATTTTTAAATCATGCATTAAAAATTTTTGTTCTGAAATTTTACCTACTATAAGAATCATCAGTATGATATGTAAGTTTTCCTTCAGTATATATTACATTTTTATTTAATCAATTCAACAGATATTGAATAACTACCATGGGCCAGGCATTGTTCTAAGTACTCAGGGTGCATCAATAAATAAAGCAGACAAAAATCCCTGTCTTTGTGAAGTTTACATTCCAGTCAGTGAATACAATAAATAATAAACATACTAAGTGAAGTATATAGTGTGTTAGAACATATGTGCCATGGAGAGAAAAAGAAGTGTGAGGGGATCAGAAGTACTGGAGTTAGGGGAAGTTTCCAAGGAGCATGCCCAGCATGTTCAAAAAACAGCAAGAAGCAATCATTCAAAACATAAGAGCCTAATTAACTCATATTTTTACATTAATAGCAAGGAAGAACATTTAAAAAGTTAAAGAATGTCAACTAATTGTGACAGACTAGTCTTTCATCTGACCCTTCTCCCTAATCTCCTGAGACATAACCAGAAATGGGTCACAGTCAGTCTTGAAATTAAGTGTGGCCATATGATTTGTTTCCAGAAAGTAGAATGTGGGTGGAAGTGATGTATATCTATTTCAGATCTGGGTCATTAAAAACTTTCCACGTGAATCCTTCATGGTATCTTCCCTTTCTCAACAATCTTGGAAGTAAGTGTTTGAAGATGACAGAACTAGACATTGGAAGGAGCCAGGGTTCCTAAATAACTGCCTGGAAAAAGGCTTACTATAGAAACATCTATGTTGGACTTTAGACAAGTGAGAAGTTGAGGATTAGCCAGAGAAGCTACTGTTAACAACACATAAATCTTGTTTTATTTTAAAATATTTGAAAATACATAGTAGCTTCAAATGTGAGTATCATGTTATGAAGACTAATAATCCTCCAAAGAAAATACTTACCCAGGAGACTACAGTTTCAATTAAAGTTTCTAGATCAAAAGTTAGAAATCCTAAGATTATATATCCAGTTTTCAGAGTATACTTATAGTTATACAAATTGAAGGAGGAATGTAATTTCTGTAATATTTATAAATTTCCCTACCATAAAGAAGTTAAAATTCTACTGCACCAAATTTGTTATATACAACTTTAAGACTATTTTATCCATTTGCCAATTGTTTTTATAAAGTTCATTTTCTCCCTTACTTTATGAGTCTTTCATACCTACTCTTCTTTTCACAATTTACCACACTTTCTCCTTAACCTTCATTCTCAATGGGTGATCTTAATTCCGACTTCACTAAGAAAACTGAAGCTATGAAACCAAAAGTTCTGCAAATTTCTATCCACCACCATCTTGTAATACACATGGTTCCTTTTCTCTTGTTACTATGTTTCTCTTGTTTCTCATCAGTTCTGTCTATTTTCCTAGCTAAAGTGTTAGTCACTTGGTCATATCTGATTCTTTGTGATCCTGGCAGACTGTAGCCTCCCAGGCTCCTCTGTTCATAGAATTAAAAATTCTCCAGGCAAGAATACTGGAGTGGATCGCCACTCCCTTCTCCAGGGGATATTTCTGACCCAGGGAACGAACCTGGGTCTCCTGCATTGCAGGCAGATTCTTTACCATCTGAGCCACCAGGAAGGCACTTTAATCTCCCACCAGATGCGATTACTTTTCCCTATTATAGGCCATTCTACTAAAAAAAAAAAATCTTTCTCTTTGGTATAACCATTTCCTATCATCCTGAATCTTTCCCTAATTAAACTTGCTATTAATTCTTATATCTTTTTATTTTTTTATACTTTTCAATGAGGTGTTCCCTCATGATTACTATGAGTCTATTTTATTTTGTATTTTTTTATTGGAGGCTAATTATTTTACAATATTATATTGGTTGGTTTTGCCATACATTGACATGAATCCACCCCGGGTGTATATGAGTTCCCCTTTCTGAACCCCCCTCCCACCTCCCTCCTCTCCTTATCCTCCCTCTGGGTCATCCCCGCACACCAGCACCGAGCATCCTGTATCATGCATTGACCTTGAACTGGCGATTCGTTTCACATATGGTAATATACATGTTTCAATGCCATTCTCCCAAATCATCTCATCCTCACCCTCTCCCACAGAGTTCCAAAGACTGTTCTATACATCTTTGTCTCTTTTGCTGTCTCGTATACAGGGTTATCATTTCCATCTTTCTAAATTCTATATATATGCGTTAGTATACTGTATTGGTGGTTTTCTTTCTGGCTTATTTCACTATGTATAATAGGCTCCAGTTTCATCCACCTCATTAGAAGTGATTCAAATGCATTCTTTTTACTGGCTGAGTAATACTCCATTGTGTATATGTACCAAAGCTTTCTTATCCATTCGTCTGCAGATGGACATCTAGGTTGCTTCCATGTCCTCGCTATTATAAACAGTGCTGCGATAAACATTGGAGTACATGTGTCTCTTTCAATTCTGGTTTCCTCGGTGTGTATGCCCAGGAGTGCGATTGCTGGATCATATGGCAGTTCTATTTCCAATTTTTTGAGGAATCTCCACACTGTTCTCCATAGTGGCTGTTCAGTTCAGTTCAGTTGCTCAGTCGTGTCCGACTCTCCACGACCCCATGAATCACAGCATGCCAGGCCTCCCTGTCCATCACCAACTCCCGGAGTACACTCAAACTCATGTCCACAGAGTCGGTGATGCCATCCAGCCATCTCATTCTCGGTCATCCCCTTCTCCTCCTGCCCCCAACCCTTCCCAGCATCAGAGTCTTTTCCAGTGAGTCAACTCGTCGCATGAGGTGGCCAAGGTATTGCAGTTTCAGCTTTAGCATCAGTCCTTCCAATGAACACCCAGGATCGATCTCCCCTAGAATGGACTGGTTGGATCTCTTTGCAGTACAAGGGACTCTCAAGAGTCTTCTCCAACACCACAGTTCAAAAGCATCAATTCTAGCTTGCATTCCCACCAACAGTGTAAGAGGGTTCCTTTCTCTCCACACCCTCTCCAGCATTTATTGCATGTAGACTTTTGGATAGCAGCCATTCTGACTGGTGTGTAATGGTATCTCATTGTGATTTTGATTTGCATTTCTCTGATTATGAGTGATGTTGAGCATTTTTTCATGTGTTTGTTAGCCATCTGTATGTCTTCTTTGGAGAAATGTCTGTTTAGTTCTTTGGCCCATTTTTTCATTGGGTCGTTTACTTTTCTGGAATTGAGCTGCAGAAGCTGCTTGTATATTTTGGAGATTAATTCTTTGTCTGTTGTTTCATTTGCTATTATTTTCTCCCATTCTGAAGGCTGTCTTTTCACCTTGCTTATAGTTTCCTTTGCTGTGCAGAAGCTTTTAATTTTAATTAGGTCCCATTTGTTTAATTTTGCTTTTATTTCCAATATTCTGGGAGGTGGGTCATGGAGGATCCTGCTATGATTTATGTCGGAGAGTGTTTTGCCTATGTTCTCCTCTAGGAGTTTTATAGTTTCTGGTCTTACATTTAGATCTTTAATCCATTTTGATTTTACTTTTGTGTATGGTGTTAGGAAGTGTTCTAGTTTCATTCTTTTACAAGTGGCTGACCAGTTTTCCCAGCACCACTTGTTAAAGAGACTGTCTTTTCCCCATTTTATATTCTTGCCTCCTTTGTCAAAGATAAGGTGTGCATAGGTGCGTGGATTTATCTCTGGGCTTTCTATTTTGTTCCATTGATCTATATTTCTGTCTTTATGCCAGTACCATACTGTCTTGATGACTGTGGCTTTGCAGTAGAGCCTGAAGTCCAGCAGGTTGATTCCCCCAGTTCCATTCTTCTTCCTCAAGATTGCTTTGGCTATTCGAGGTTTTTTGTATTTCCATACAAATTGTGAGATTATTTGTTCTAGCTCTGTGAAAAATATCGTTGGTAGCTTGATAGGGATTGCATTGAATGTACAAATTACTTTGGGTAGTATACTCATTTTCACAATATTTATTCTTCCAATCCATGAACACAGTATATTTCTCCATCTATTAGTGTCCTCTTTGATTACTTTCACTAGTGTTTTATAGTTTTCTATGTACAGGTCTTTTGCTTCTTTAGGTAGATATATTCCTAAGTATTTTATTCTTTTCGTTGCAACAATGAATGGAATAGTTTCCTTAATTTCTCTATTTTTTCATTATTAGTATATAGGAATGCAAGGGATTTCTTTGTGTTGATTTTATATCCTGCAACTTTACTGTATTCATTGATTAGCTCTAGTAGTTTTCTGGTAGAGGCTCTAGGGTTTTCTGTGTAGAGGATCATGTCATCAGTGAACAGTGAAAGTTTTACTTCTTCTTTTCCAATTTGTATTCCTTTTATGTCTTTTTCTGTTCTGATTGCTGTGGCCAAAACTTCCAGAACTATGTTGAATAGTAGTGGTGAGAGTGGGCACCCTTGTCTTGTTCCTGACTTTAGGGGAAATGCTTTCAGTTTTTCACCATTGAGGATAATGTTTGCTGTGGGTTTGTCATATATGGCTTTTATTGTGTTGAGGTATGTTCCTTCTATTCCCACCTTCTGGAGGGTTTTTATCATAAATGGATGTTGAATTTTGTCGAAGGCTTTCTCTGCATCTATTGAGATAATCATATGATTTTTATTTTTCAGTTTGTTAATGTGGTGTAGTACATTGATTGATTTGCAGATATTGAAGAATCCTTGCATTCCTGGGATAAAGATCATGATGTATGATCTTCTTAATGTGTTGTTGGATTCTGATTGCTAGAATTTTGTTAAGGATTTTTGCATCTATGTTCATCTGGCCTGTAGTTTTCTTTTTTTGTGGGATCTTTACCAGGATTTGGGATTAGGGTGATGGTGGCCTCATAGAATGAGTTTGGAAGTTTCCCTCTCTCAGCAATTTTCTGGAAGAGTTTGAGTAGAATAGGTGTTAGCTCTTCTCTAAATTTTTGGTAGAATTCAGCTGTGAAGCCATCTGGACCTGGGCTTTTGTTTGCTGGAAGATTTTTTATTACAGCTTCTATTTCCATGCTTGTGATAGGTCTGTTAAGATTTTCTATTTCTTCCTGTTTCAGTTTTGGAAAGTTGTACTTTTCTAAGAATTTGTCCATTTCTTCCAAGTTGTTCATTTTATTGCCATATAATTGCTGGTAGTATTCTCTAATGATCCTTTGTATTTCTGTGTTGTTGGTTGTGATCTCTCCATTTTCATTTCTGATTTTATTGATTTGGTTTTTTTCCCTTTGTTTCTTGATGAGTCTGGCTAGTGGTTTGTCAATTTTATTTACCCTCTCAAAGAACCAGCTTTTGACTTTGTTGATTTTTGTTATGGTCTCTTTTGTTTCTTTTGCATTTATTTCTGCCCTAATTTTAAAGGTTTCTTTCCTTCTACTAACCATGGGGTTCTTCATTTCTTCCTTTTCTAGTTTCTTTAGGTGTAGAGTTAGGTTATTTAGTTGACTTTTTTCTTGTTTCTTGAGGTGTGCCTGTATTGCTATGAACCTTCCCCTTAGCACTGCTTTTACAGTGTCCCAGAGGTTCTGGGTTGTTGTGTTTTCATTTTCATTCATTTCTATGCATATTTTGATTTCTCTTTTGATTTCTTCTATGATTTGTTCGTTATTCAGCAGCGTGTTGTTCAGCCTCCATATGTTGGTGTTTTTAATAGTTTTTCTCCCATAATTGAGATCTAATCTTACTGCATTGTGGTCAGAAAAGATGCTTGGATTGATTTCAATTTTTTTGAATTTACCAAGGCTAGACTTATGGCCCAGGATGTGATCTCTCCTGGAAAAGTTTCCATGTGTGCTTGAGAAAAAGGTGAAATTCATTGTTTTGGGGTGAAATGTCCTATAGATATCTATTAGGTCTAACTGGTCTATTGGATCATTTAAAGTTTGTGTTTCCTTGTTAATTTTCTGTTTAGTTGATCTATCCGTAGGTGTGAGTGGGGTATTAAAATCTCCCACTATTATTGCGTTGTTGTTAATTTCCCCTTTCATACTTGTTAGTAATTGTCTTACATATTGTGGTGCTCCTATATTGGGTGCATAAATATTTATAACTGTTATATCTTCTTCTTGGATTGATCCTTTAATCATTATGTAGTTTCCTTGTCTCTTTTCACAGCCTTTGTTTTAAAGTCTATTTTATCTGATATGAGTATTGTTACTCCTGCTTTCTTTTGGTCTCTATTTGCATGGAATATCTTTTTCCAGCCCTTCACTTTCAGTCTGTATGTGTCCCTCGTTTTGAGGTGGGTCTTTTGTAGACAACATATATGGGGTCTTGTTTTTGTATCCAATCAGCCAGCCTTTGTCTTTTGGTTGGGGCATTCAACCCATTTACGTTTAAGGTAATTATTGATAAGTATGATCCCGCTGCCATTTTCTTTATTGTTTTGGGTTCAAGTTTATACACCCTTTCTGTGTTTCCTGTCTAGAGAAGATCCTTTAGCATTTGTTGGAGAGCTGGTTTGGTGATGCTGAATTCTCTCAGCTTTTGCTTGTCTGTAAAGCTTTTGATTTCTCCTTCATATTTGAATGAGATACTTGCTGGGTACAGTAATCTGGGCTGTAGGTTATTTTCTTTCAACACTCTAAGTATGTCTTGCCATTCCCTCCTGGCCTGAAGAGTTTCTGTTGAAAGATCAGCTGTTATCCTTATGGGAATCCCCTTGTGTGTTATTTGCTGCTTTTCCCTTGCTGCTTTTAATATTTGTTCTTTGTGTTTGATCTTTGTTAATTTGATTAATATGTGTCTTGGAGTATTTCGCCTTGGGTTTATCCTGTTGGGGACTCTCTGCGTTTCTTGGACTTGGGTGATTATTTCTTTCCCCATTTTAGGGAAGTTTTCAACTATTATCTCAAGTATTCTCTCATGGTCTTTCTTTTTGTCTTCTTCTTCTGGGACTCCTATGATTCGAACTTTGGGGCATTTAACATTGTCCCAAAGGTCTCTAATATTGTCCTCATTTCTTTTAATTCATTTTTCTTTTTTTCTCTCTGTTTCCTTTATTTCTACAATTCTATCTTCTAGCTCACTTATCCTGTGCTTCTGCCTCCATTATTCTACTGTTTATTCCCTCCAGAGTGTTTCTGATCTCATCTATTGCATTATTCATTGTATATTGACTCTTTTTTATTTCCTCTAAATCCTTATTAAACCTTTCTTGCATCTTCTCAATCCTTTTCTCCAGGTTATTTATCTGTACCTCCATTTTGCTTTCAAGATTTTGAATCATTTTCACCATCAAAATTCGAAATTCTTTATCAGGTAGATTCCCTATATCTTCCTCTTTTGTTTGTGTTGGTGGGCATTTATCTTGTTCCTTTACTTGCTGGGTATTTCTCTGCCTCTTCATCTTGCTTATATTGCTTTGCTTGGGGTGGCCTTTCTGTTTTCTGGCAGTTTGTGGAGTTCTCTTTATTATGTAGTTTCTTTGCTGTGTGTGGGGTTGGACGGGTGACTTGTCAAGGTTCCCTGGTTATGGAAGCTTGTGTCGGTGTTCTGGCGGGTGGAGCTGGATTTCTTCTCTCTGGAGTGCAATGAAGTGTCCAGTAATGAGTTATGAGATGTCAGTGGATTTGGAGTGACTTTGGGCAGCCTGTATATTGAAGCTCAGGGCTATTTTCCTGTGTTGCTAGAGAATTTGCGTGGTATGTCTTGCTCTGGAACTTGTTAACCCTTGGGTGGTGCTTGGTTTTAGTGTAGATATGGAGACGTTTGATGAGCGCCTATCAATTAATGTTCCCTGGAGTCAGGAGTTCTCTGGTGTTCTCAGGATTCGGGCCTCTGGTTTTCGGTCTTATTCTTGGAGTAGCCTCTAGACTTCTCTGTCATTTCCAAGGTGGTTCCCTCTGTTTTCGCTTCTTCTGTTTGTTGGTCTCTCCAGTGTCTAATTTCCGCCCTGACACTAGGGGGCGGTGGTGGACACTTTAAGGGTCAGTTGTTCAGTCCTTTTCTGGGAAGGGAGGAACACTACAGACAAATATCTCTGGCGTCTGTGGGGAGTCCTCTCAGTGTCTTGGCCACTCTTGGTTTGCCCCCGCTCACGGCACGTGTGCTGCCCCAGTCTACACTGCACAGGCTCTAGGTTGCTCTGCCGGGGACTATCCGAGGTCTGCGCTGGGTTGTATGCACTTCCCAGGTCTGAGCAGCTCAAGTTCAGGTTCTTGGGTACTCCACAAAGGCGCAGACTTGGTTGGGCCTGCATTTTGTGCCTTCCCCGGAAGGAGCAGCTCAGGTGACCAAGTGTTTGGCGAGCACGGTTGCTGTGACTTATCGCCTTCCTGGACCCTGCCACTTGGTTTTCTGGGTGTACAACCGTGGCACCTTCTCAGGTGGATATCAACCGGCCGGAGCCCAAGAAGTCTTGATTAGCAATGAAGCCTGCCTGCAGTTTGGTATCGGATGCCTTTCTGGGGCCGCAGTTTCCCCCTTCCGGCTCTGGCTGCACTCCCTTGCCTGTCTCGGCGGGGGATGGGGGATGGGCCAACCGCAGCCGGCTGGCTCTGCTCAGCCCTTTGTTTTGTGAGCGGGGCTGGCAGAGTCTTAAGTTAGGGCTTTCCGCCTTTTCGCGGGGAAGCTATCCCACAGTCTGCTTTGCTATCCCCAGTTCTCTCAGATTGCCCTGGCAGTATTCAAGCCCAGTCCTTTCTCTAAGCAGTTCAGCCAGCTCCTCCCTGCCCAGCCCCCACTTGCTAATGGTGAATGCAGGCGTCTGCGCTGCTTCTCCACTGGGAGTTACCGTTTGGCGGGTAATCTGTGGGTTTTAATTATTTCTTTCTTTTTCCCTCCCAGTTATGTGACCCTCTGAGGTTCCAAGACACGCCAAAGACTCACCAGTGAGAGTGTTTCCTGGTGTTCAGAAACCTCTCTTTTTAAAGCCTCCCTTCCTGGGACGGAGCTCCATCCCTCCCTCTTTTGTCTCTCTTTTTATCTTTCATGTTTTTTCCTACCTCCTGTAGAAGACAATGGGCTGCTTTTCTGGGTGCCTGATGTCCTCTGCCAGCATTCAGAAGTTATTTTGTGGACTTTTCTCTGAGTTCAAATGTTCTCTTGATGAATTTCTGGGGGAGAGAGTGGTCTCGCTGTCCTATTCCTCCGCCATCTTGTTCCCTCTCCCTATTAATTCTTATATTTTTTAAAAAGAATCTTCTTTTGACCCACTTCCATGTCAAGTGGACATTGCAGACATGTCATTAATCTTCCCTTTCAAGTATAACTTCTTGAGTTTCTTACTTTTGATGAAGATAGCTGTCTCCACTTTTTTCCTTCCTTTGCTTAAGGAAGTAGTCAAAATCCACTTTACTGAAACTGCCATGTGCTAAGTTGCTTCAGTCATGTTCACCTCTGCGACACAAAAAGAGTTGTCCAACTCTGTCCAAATGTAAGCACTATAAGATAAGGCTTATTTTTTTCTGTTTCATTCACTATTATATTCCCAGTATCTAGAACTGTGCTTAAGTCTTAGTGTGGTACATGTGTGCTCAGTCATGTCAGATTCTTTGTGACCCTATGGACGTGGAGCCCGCCAGGCTCCTCTGTCCATGGGATTTTCCAGGCAAGGATACTGGAGTGGGTTGCCATACCCTTCTCCAGGGGATCTTCCCAACCCAGGATTGAACCCGACTCTCTTAAGTCTCCTGCATTGGCAGGCGAGTTTTTACTAGCGCTACCTGGGAAGCCCAAAACTGCCATTGTTCAGATTAACGAAGACCTCCACATTAATGACACACTAATCAATTGAACCTTACCTTTGAGCAGCATTTAACACAATTTATCACTCTTCTTTGAAATACCTTCTTGATAGACTTCACTATTACCCTAGCTGATCCTTTTACAGACTCCTTCTCATCTTTGATTTCCCTTTCCTAAGCATAGTCATTCCCACAACTGTACCTGTTCTCATCCACTCTGATAGCTGCTGACTCCCAAATTTATATCACTACCCTGGATCTGTCTCTAATCCTACTTAACTATTTCTATTTGGATGTCTAATGTGCATTTTAGACTGAACATGTCCAAAATTGTACTGCTAGTAAAGTGAAAGTGAAATCGCTCAGTCGTGTCCGACCCCCAGCAACCCCACGGACTGCAGCCTACCAGGCTCCCCCATCCATGGGATTTTCCAGGCAAGAGTACTGCAGTGGCTTGCCATTGCCTTCTCAAGTCATGCTCAAAATTCTCCAAGCCAAGCTTCAGCAATACGTGAACTGTAAACTTCCAGATGTTCAAGCTGGTTTCAGAAAAGGCAGAGGAACCAGAGATCAAATTGCAAACATCCGCTGGATCATGGAAAAAGCAAGAGAGTACCAGAAAAACATCTATTTCTGCTTCATTGACTATGCCAAAACCTTTGACTGTGTGGATCACAACAAAATGTGGAAAATTCTGAAAGAGATGGGAATACCAGATCACCTGACCTGCCTATTGAGAAACCTGTATGCAGGTCAGGAAGCAACAGTTAGACCTGGACATGGAACAACAGACTGGTTCCAAATAGGAAAAGGAGTACATCAAGGTTGTATATTGTCACCCTGATTATTTAACTTATATGCAGAGTACATCATGAGGAACGCTGGGCTGGAAGAAGCACAAGCTGGAATCAAGATTGCCAGGAGAAATATCAATAACCTCAGATATACAGATGACACCACCGTTATGGCAGAAAGTGAAGAGGAACTAAAAAGTCTCTTGATGAAAGTGAAAGAGGAGAGTGAAAAAGTTGGCTTAAAGCTCAACATTCAGAAAACTAAGATCATGGCATCCTGTCCCATCACTTCATGGGAAATAGATGGGGAAACAGTGGAAACAGTGTCAGACTTTATTTTGGGGGGCTCCAAGATCACTGCGGATGCCGATTGCAGCCATGAACTTAAAAGACGCTTACTCCTTGGAAGGAAAGTTATGACCAACCTGCTGCTGCTGCTGCTAAGTCACTTCAGTCGTGTCCGACTCTGTGCGACCCCATAGACGGCAGCCCACCAGGCTCCCCCGTCTCTGGGATTCTCCAGGCAAGAACGCTGGAGTGGGTTGCCGTTTCCTTCTCCAAAACGTGGAAGTGAAAAGTGAAAGTGAGGTCGCTCAGTCGTGTCCGACTGAGTGACCCCATGGACTGCAGCCTACCAGGCTCCTCCATCCATGGGATTTTCCAGGCAAGAGTACTGGAGTGGCTTGCCATTGCCTTCTCCAATGACCAACCTAGATAGCATATTAAAAAGCAGAGACATTACTTTGCCAACCAAGGTCCGTCTAGTCAAGGCTATGGTTTTTCCAGAGAGTTGGACTGTGAAGAAAGCTGATCACCAAAGAATTGTTGCTTTTGAACTGTGGTGTTGGAGAAGACTCTTGAGAGTCCCTTGGACTGCAAGGAGATCCAACCAGTCCATTCTGAGGGAGATCGGTCCTGGGTGTTCATTGGAAGCTAAAGCCAAAACTCCAATACTTTGGCCACCTCATGTGAAGGGTTGACTCACTGGAAAAGACTCTGATGCTGGGAGGGATTGAGGGCAGGAGGAGAAGGGGACGACAGAGAATGAGATGGCTGGATGGCATCACCAGCTCGATGGACATGAGTTTGAGTGAACTCCGGGAGTTGGTGATGGACAGGGAGGCCTGGCGTGCTGTGATTCATGGGGTCGCGGAGAGTCGGACACGACTGAGCGACTGAACTGACTGACTGACTGGCCCTTTTTGTTAATATCCCACATCTAACCTTCAAAATAGATCTTGAAGTTGACTTCTTTATTCCTCCGCTGCTCTCACCTTTGTTCAAGCCACTACAATCTCTTATGTGCATTATTAAAATATCTATGGAGAACAGTGTGGAGATTCCTCAAAAAACTGGAAATAGAACAGCCATATGATCCAGCAATCGCACTCGTGGACATACACACTGAGGAAACCAGAATTGAAAGAGACACATGTACTCCAATGTTCATTGCAGCACTGTTTATAATAGCCAGAACATGGAAGCAACCTAGTTGTCCATCTGCAGACGAATGGATAAGAAAGCTTTGGTACATATACACAATGGAGTATTATTCAGCCATTAAAAAGAATACATTTGAATCAGTTCTAATGAGGTGGATGAAACTGGAGCCTATTATACAGAGTGAAGTAAGCCAGAAAGAAAAACACCAATACAGCATACTAACGCATATATATGGAATTTAGAAAGATGCAAATGATAACCCTGTATACGAGACAGCAAAAGAGACACAGATGTGTAGATCAGTCTTTGGGACTCTGTGGGAGAGGGTGAGGGTGGGATGATTTGGGAGAATGTCATTGAAACACGTATGTTGTCATATGTGAAATGAATCACTAGTTCAGGGTCAATGCATGTTACAGGATGCTCGGGGCTGGCATGCGGGGATGACCCAGAGGGAGGATAAAGGGAGGAGGGAGGAGGGAGGTGGGAGGGGGGTTCAGGAGGGGGAACTTATGTAAACCCGGGGCGAATTCATGTCAATGTATGGCAAAACCAACCAATATAATATTGTAAAATAATTTGCCTCCAATAAAAAATAAATTAATTACAAAAAATAAAAATAAAAAAATAAACATATGTGACTATGGCAGGATAGTGTATAGAATTCTTTGGAAAGATTCTTAGCCAAATAATTCTCTATTGATAGAAAAATTGAGTATAAAGCACAACGCATTCACTGTTCTGTACTGCTGTGCCAAAGGCACTTCCTTTGAGAAATATGGAACTGTTCAGACTTAGCTGTATAAGTACTGTATATGATCCTTTTCCTGTACCAATAGTTGTAATATTTTCTCAGAGACCTGATTTTCCATTAGTGCTGTAATTCATCCTACCCAAATAACATAGCTAAAATGCACCTAGTACTTCTTTATTTTGAATATCCCTTTTATTGGACATTCAAATTTTGGCATTATTATTAAGGTACAATCTTCTATCATTATACTTTTTATACTTGCCCTATTACCTTACCTTGAATTCTGTGATGCCAATTATGCTCAATCACTCTCTCAATATTAGTAAGTCTATTTAAAGAGTGTGAATGACTTCTTATTTTGCTTTGATTGAATCTAGTGACTAATTCCCATTCTTATTTTTGCCTGGATTTTATATAATTATATGTTTGAGTACTCTGAAGATACATTAAAATACAATTGCAAATAAAAATAAATAAATAAATAAAATATCTAGTTTTCCTCTGTCCTCTTTTCAAAATTTGTTCTCAATACAGCTGTCAGAAAGAGCTTTATTTTTAAAACATAAGTCAGATCATGGTCTTTGCTCAGAAATATCTGTTAATTTCATATCATATTCAGAGTAAAAGCCAAAGTTCTTACAATAGCCTATAAGCATTATATAATCTGTCCACCCAAATTCTCTATCCTGTTAAATACAGGCCTTTTCTATTTTATACCCTTCTTATGCTCATTGTCCTCTACCCACACTGGCCTCCTTGCTGCTTCCCAGATACACTAAGCACATTTCCACCTCTGAGCCTTTATACATTTTGTTCCTTTTATCAGGAATGTTATCCACAAGATAGCCACAGTTTCACTATTCATCAGCTCTTCAAATGTCATTTCAGTATGGGTCACTCTATATAAAATTTCAAGTCTTTTCAACACTAATACTCTTGTTTTATTTCTTAGCAATTATCCTTAACTAATATACTACGTGTTTATATATTTTATTTATTGCCTATTTTCCCTGTTAAAATGTAAGCTCTGGAAGAAGATAAGTCTTATTTTTGTTATATCCCCAGTATCTAGAACTGTGCTTAAGTCTTAGTGTGGTACATATATGCTTAGTCATGTCTGATTCTTTATGACCTTCCTCCTCCAGGGGATCTTCCCAACCCAGGGATCAAATCCATGTCTCCAGCTTCTCCTGCGTTGCAGGTGGATTCTTTACCACTGAACCAGACACTCAATAAATATTTGCCAAATGAATGTTGAATAAATAAAGTATTTTAGGAAGTCATATCAGGAGAATCTTTTTTCTTGCAACATAAAGCCATTTGTCAATTTTATCAACAGATAAATCAAAGCTGCTTCAGACCGTAAAACAAATAAAATGACCTCAAGATTTGAAAATTAAATAATACTAGCAAAGTTATGATTAGCTGTTCAGGCAACCTCACAGAAACAATGAGAAGTATTTATGTGAATCCAAAATATTTTAATGGTAAAGAACAAACAGTATATCTCAACAACGTGTTCCTAGTGGTCAATGGACAACTTTGTAAGTGTGAAAACTTAGCTAAAATAGTTTTCATCAATTCAAGAAAAGGTAAAACCAAAACAGTCATCTAATTATCTGAATAGAATTACAAATTTTTAAGTAACAATGTGGCTATTTCCCATTTAGGCTGATACATTAAAATATAAAGAAACAAATTATTTACAAATCAAAAGTCAATATGTTTGGTTCTTTAGAAAATAAGAATGAAAAACGTAATAAATTTTATGTTATAGGCTCCTTATTCACACTGATTTTCTGAAATTAAACAAACAGCTTTTCTGCTTCCTTTAGTTTTTGTTTCCTATCCATCTTAGCAATAACAGCCCAACGGTCCTCCTGCATTTTCCTCATAGTTTCAGACTTCAGCATAGATCCAGGAGTCGTTAGAGATGAAGGAGTCTGGATAGAAAATAAAGTCATAATATGTTTAACTCAAAAAAAAAAAAAAAAAGAATTAAATCCAGCTTTTGAAATTTGCTTTCCAAAATAACTACCTTTTTTGGTGTTCTGACACAAAGATGAGAAACTGGTGGATTATTATTCTTGTATAGTTTTCTCAGTGTCTCTTCCTCTGAAACCATGCTCTTAAAGAAAAATATAAAAATATAATTTGGAGGCTGCCACCATTAATATTATATTATAAAATTTTTGTCTATATTCCATATATGAGAATGAAATGGAAAAGCATAAAGAGGAAGAAAAAAAGAGGAGAGGGGGTAAATGGAGAAAGAAGAGGAAAGAAAATTTAAAAGCCTGAAGGAAGAAGACAATGAAAACTAAACTCTCAGTCTGCCAGACAAGGAAACCTGATTTTGATTCTACTAACCATATACTCAGCAGCAACCATACACCTAAAGGGTTATGTAGAATACAAGATGTACATGAATAGTGTTTTTCTACTGATTTCTATTTCAATTTCACTTTCCCCACTCTTTTTCCCAGCCTTTTTATTCAA
This sequence comes from Moschus berezovskii, assembly GCF_049115385.1. Taxonomy (NCBI): domain Eukaryota; kingdom Metazoa; phylum Chordata; class Mammalia; order Artiodactyla; family Moschidae; genus Moschus; species Moschus berezovskii. Next base: position 94,493,280 of record NC_142463.1, on the reverse strand, counting down.
ACATACTTAGGCCTTATAATAAGCATTCATAATCCTATAAAAATTATAAATGTTGTCAATTATCAATTTCTGAATATTTTCCCACGTAATAATAGCTAACACTTATTTAGTTCTTTCCTTATGTCAGGCACTGTTTTAAGCACTTAGCATATTTTAATTGGTTTTAATCCTTACAACATTTTTATGATCTATATATGCTATTATTATCCCCATTTTAAAGGTGAGGAAATGAGACACACAAATATTAAGTAACTTGTCCAAGACTATACAGCTAGTAAGAGATAGAGCCAGGATTAAAATCCAGGTAGGCTGGCTCCAGAATCCATTTTCTTAATGAACATGTAACATAAATTTAGTCAGAAGCAAACAGTTCATAATATCTTTTCCTGCTCATTAGAGTCACATTTAATACAAATTTCAGAAGGTTCATGGATGAAAATATTCAATCATTTTCATAAATTCTAAGATTTCAGCAGAATTCACTAAGTCACAAAATTTCTCTTTTTTCTTGAACAGGTTTAGGCAATTTGTGTATTTCAAGTAGTTTTTCCATTTTTTAATTTCTTCTAGGTTATCTAATTTGTTGGCATATAATTGTTCACAGTACTCTCTATCTCTAAAAGGTTGGTAATAACATCTCCAATTATATTTCTGACTTAAGTTATTTTTTGTCAGTCAAGCTAAGGTTTGTCAACTTAATCGATCTTTTCAAAGAAATAAATTTTGACTTCATTCATTTTCTCTGTTTTCTTTTCCCTAATTTGTTTATCTCCATTCTAATTTTATTATTTCCTTCCTCTGTCACCTTTGGGTTTAGTTTGATCTTCTTTTTCTAGTTCTTTAAGGTAAAAAGTTAGTTCATTGATATTTTTCTTTTTCAGTGTAGGAATTTAGAGCTTTACATTTCCCTTAGAGCACTGGTTTTTCTGTCTCACATAAGTTTTGGTGTATTGTGTTTTCACTTTCATTCATCTCTAAGTCAAATTCCCCTTGTGTTTTCTTCTCTGATCTACTGGTTGGTTAGAAGTGCGTTAACTCTCACAAAATTGTGAATTTTCTAGTTTTCCTTCTCTTTCTGATTTCTAACTTCGTCTCTTTGTATTCAGATAATTTATATATGATGCCTAGTTTTTTTAATCTATTGAGACTTGTTTTGGGACCTATATGGTCTATCTTGGAGAATATCCATGTGCACTTGGGAAGAATGTGTATTCTTTTGTTGAACTGAATGTTCCATACGTGTCTATTAAATCTATTTGGTGTGTGTTGTTCCAGTCTTATTTCCTTACTTATCTTCTGTCTAGTTGTTTTATCCATTATTGAAGGAGAGGTATTGAAGTATCCAACTATTAATGTATAACTGTCCATTACTTCAATTCTATAAAGCTTTGCTTCATATATTTTAAGGGTATGTTATTAGGTGTACAAATGATTAAAATTGTCATAACTTCTTGCTATATTGGACCTCTCATTTACATATAATGTCCTTATTTGTTTCTTGTACTTTTTGATTTAAAATCTATTTTGTCAGATATTGGTAAAACCAACCCACCTCTTTTTTGGTTACTATTTGCATATCTTTTTCCATCCTTTCACATTTAGCCAGTTTGAAGCTAACATGAGTCTCTTTTTGTTTATTGGAGTATATAATCTTGCAAATATACATTGTAAATTACTCATATGTAAGTAATTACTGATAGACTAACTTTTGCCTTTTTGATATTCATTTCCTATATGCTTTATAGACGTTTTGTTTTGATTTGGTTTTGGTCACTCATTTCCTCTATTATTACCCTCTTTTCTGTCTAGGTAACATTTTTGGTAGCAAAATGTTTTAATTTCCTTTCCATTTCCTTTTGTGTGTATTCTATGCTTTTGTGGTTACCATGGGGATTACATATAACAACCAAACATTATAGTAACCTAATTTGAATTTATACTAACTTCAATAGTCTACACAAACAGCTCATTTTACTTCTGTTACTGATGTCAAAATTACATCTTCATATATTGTGTGCCCAGCAATATAGATAAATTAAGCATTAGCTTTTAAGTTATGTAGAAAATAAAAAGTAAAGTTAGAAATTAAAATTACAATCATTTCAGCTTTTATAATTTCCCATGTATTTGACTTTATCAAAGACCTTTAATTTCATGTGATAATTATAACCGATAAAGCCTACTATGAAATGTCTTCTTAGATAATTTAAACTGTAATAGTATAAATAAAACACTGTAGTATGTTCATGGTGTTACACAGTTGTGATGCTACTTTTAAAAATGACATGAAATCATGAGCTATTCCAAATCTCAGATAAGTTAAGAAACTAGCCTAAATTCAGAGAAAAACAGTATGAATTCTAGACCTAGTATCTCTAATTCCAGAACTCATGCTCTTTCTACTAACTCTCATCACTTTTTTTAACATCTTGACTTCAGATTTACCTGGAAATTATTGTGTACAATGACATACATAGACCATGGAGCTAGACAGTTGGTGTTCAAATTTTGGCTCCATGGCTTTCTAGTTATGTGATATTGGAAAAGTACCAGTATGACTCAATTTCCTCATCTGTAAAATGAGAATAAGAATTCTGTCTCTACTTCTAGAGTGTTCGATTGTTTTAAGAAATAACTGAAGTATTCTGTGTAAAGTTTTTACAATAGTGCCTGGTTCACAGTCTTAATCATTATCTATAAAACAAAGAGATACTAGAGTAGAAAGTTTCTTTCAGTTAACTTAAATAATTACAATTTTAAGACTTCAGCTATTCATTATTCCAAAACAAATGAAAGCAGAGGTCTCAAAGCAGTATAAAAGCTTGAAGAATCTCACAGTTATGAATTGCAATAATAAAACAAATGGCTTTAATTACAAATTTGTAATTAAGAATCTTTGGTAAATTGCTCCATTTTGTATAATGAGGTTAATCTGCTTTTAAACTAAATAAGTTTAATTGTTCTTAATAAATTATTATTATGCCTTTAGAAAATAATGATATGTATGAAGTAGGGAGTAACTGGTCATACAAACTGCTAGAGGAACTATCCTCCTTAAACATGCCATTTTTAACACATTAACTCTTTAAGAATCATAGAAATGTTATTGTTTTCAGTCAATAAGTGGTATAAAATTAAAGAGAACATTTATAATATGCAAAATCAAGAGGAGTCCTGAATAACAAATTTGGCTGCAGCAAGATTAAAGGTATTCACTGGGCCTCAAAAAGAAAAAGGTAAAGAAAATAACACTCTTCTAGAAAACAAGAGAATTAGTCATCTCAAACGCCAACTATGTCATATCAAGTATTTCAAAAAGTCCTGTTTTCTGAAGTTTAGGGAGATTTTTTTTAACCCTAATTTTTTTAAATGCTGCAAAAGCAGAGAATCCTATATTATAGGAGAATTTTACTTCTTTTCAGTATTGCAGTAATAGATACTATGCACATATATTATACACATACATCAAGAAATAATGTAGAAATAATGTAAACAAATAATAAATGCTGATTTTTTGTAATAATTTTACCAAAAGATCGGCAGTTTCTGAACTATCCGAATTAACATCAAACTCAAAGACCATTTTTCTCTTTTTACTAGTACTTTCTTCAGTGGGTACATTCTTGTTTCCTCTTTGTTGAATTTTTAGTTTTGTTGGTGTTTTCACAGTATATGCCTATCCAAAAGAAAAAAAAAATACATTATCCCATCAAATAAAACATATATTATTAATAAAGGCAGGTTGAGGCTTTAACAATCAATAATAACTCTCTATTATTATTGGCGTGTGTTTGAAGCAGAAATTTTGGACAAGAATTTAATTCAGAAGTTTTTAATAAAATAATGGGAGAGAGGGAGGGAGAGAAGGAGAAAGGAAGGATGGGAGAGACACTCCAGCTTCAGTAGCCAACAACCTTGAGAGACTAACTTTTCAAACAATAATTAAGATCAAAAAACTGAGAGCTTTTATTACTACATAAAAATCCTGATTTATTAGAAAGCAAGTTTATTCATGTTTTGTTGATAAAGTAATTCCATTAGTCAATGTCTAGTATTCCATATGCTCCTGTAATATGTTTTATAATTTTTAAAAATTGTCTTTAAAAAGTAAGGTCACTGATATCAGCAAGAATGGCAGAGTAAAACTCCAAAAATTTGCTCTTCCACAAAGCAATAAAAATGCCAGTAAAAGTGGTCAAAATCAATGTGTTTATAACTGTGAAATTAACAAAAAGCTTGCCACAACCTAAAGAGTTTTTTTTTTTTTTTTAATGGCTGAACCTCTGTAAGAAGAGCAAAATTAGCAATGCCTGAACTTTTCCTCATCTCATCCCCTGCTCTCTTAAAAAGTACATTCCTGGTCCAGCCTGGCAGCCAATGAACAAAGCAAAACACACTTGGGAGCTCTTTCGAAATATTATGCTCAAAAAGTTGTCAATATTTGACCTGTCTAGTGATACTCTAGACAATTTCATTTATAGGGCTGCATTTTACCCAACTTGGAGCTCACTCAGTTAAAGGGGGAAAAAAGGAAAAAGCTTTCTCCTCAATGTGTATAGAGTTGTTTTTTGTTATTCAGTCACTAAGTCGTGTCTGACTCTGCGAGCCCATGGGCTGCAACAGGCCAGGCTTCCCTGTCCCTCACTGTCTCCTGGAGTTTGCTCAAACTCATGTCCATTGAATCAGTGATGCCATCCAACCATCAAAGCAGAGACATCACTTTGCTAACAAAGGTCCATATAGTCAAAATTATGGTTTTTCCAGTAATCAGGTATGGATGTGGAATTGAACCATAAAGAAGGCTAAGCACCAAAGAACTGGTGTTTTCGAACTGGAGAAGACTCTTGAGAGTTCCTTGGACAGCAAGGAGATCAAACCAGTTAATCTGAAAGAAAGTTCAGTTCAGTCGCTCAGTCACGTCCAACTCTTTGCGACCCATGAACTACAGCACCCAGGCTCCCCTGTCCATCACCAACTCCCGGAGTTTGCTCAAACTCATGTCCTTTGAATCAGTGATGCTATCCAACCGTCTCATCCTCTGTTGTCCCCTTCTCCTGCCCTCAATCTTTCCCAGCATCTGGGTCTTTTCCAATGAGTCAGTTTTTCACATCAGGTGGCCAAAATATTGGAGTTTCAGCTTCAGCATGAGTCCTTCCAATGAATATTCAGGACCGATTTCCTTTCGGATGGACTGGTTGGATATCCTTGCAGTCCAAGGGACTCTCAAGAGTCTTCTCCAACACCACAGTTCAAAAGCATCAATTCTTCGGAGCTCAGCTTTCTTTATAGTCCGACTCTCACATCCGTACATGACCACTGGAAAAACCATAGCCTTGACTAGACAGTCCTTTGTTGGCAAAGTAATATCTCTGCTTTTTAATATGCTGTCTACGTTGGTCATAACTTTTCTTCCAAGGAGCAAGCATCTTTTAATTTCATGGCCGCAGTCACCATCTGCAGTGATTTTGGAGCCCAAAAAAATAAAGTCTGACACTGTTTCCACTGTTTCCCCATCTATTTGCCATGAACTGATGGGACCGGATGCCATGATCTTCTTTCTGAATGTTGAGTTTTAAGCCAGCTTTTTCACTCTCCTCTTTCACTTTCATCAAGAGGCTCTTTAGTTCTTCTTCACTTTCTGCCATAAGAGTGGTGTCATCTGCATATCTGAGGTTATTCATATTTCTCCAGGCAATCTTGATTCCAGCTTGTACTTCATCCAGCATGATGCATTTTGCATTTTGCATGATGTACTCTGCATATAAGTTAAATAAGCAGGGTGACAATATTCAGCCTTGACATACTCCTTTCCCAATTTGGAAGCAGTCTGTTGTTCCATGTCCAGTTCTAACTGTTGCTCCTTGACCTGCATACAGATTTATCAGGAGGCAGGTAAGGTGGTCTGGTATTCCCATCTGTTTCAGAATTTTCCACAGTTTGTTGTGATCCACACAGTCAAAGGCTTTGGCAAAGTCAATAAATCAGAAATAGATGTTTTTCTGGAACTCTTGCTTTTTCAATGATCCAACAGATGTTGGCAATTTGATCTCTGGTTCCTCTGCCTTTTATAAATCCAGCCTGATCATCTGAAGAAAATCAACCCTGAATATTCACTGGAAGGACTGATGCTGAAGCTGAAACTCCAATACTTTCGCCACCTGATGCAAAGATCCAACTCACTGGAAAAGACCCTGATGCTAGGAAAGACTGAGGGCAGGAGGAGAAGCGGGCACCAGAGGATGAGATGGTTGGATGCTATCATCAACTCAATGGACATGAGCTTGCACAAACTGCAGGATATAGTAAAGGACAGGGAAGTTTGATGTGCTGCAGACCATGGGGTTGCAAAGAGTAGGACAAGACTTAGCAACCTAACAATAATTCTTTAATACAGATCATTTCATGGTTTGAATAATAAAATAATAAATACAACAAGATAAAAGCTTTGCTATGTAGTTTACTAATTTTCATAATTTCCATGAGGTGGATAATACTGTACATATAGTTCAATATACATAATACAGGATATAAGTGGGACTATTTTTGTCTGAAATTGTCAACTAAAGCACAAAGTTGGGGGGAAAAGTGCTAGTAAATTACACTTTAAAGAAAGCAATGTAAATTAGGGCCAGCTCCTTCTCTAAGGCTTATTAAGACCACCTGACCTGCCTCTTGAGAAACCTGTATGCAGGTCAGGAAGCAACAGTCAGAACTGGACATGGAACAACAGACTGGTTCCAAATAGGAAAAGGAGTACATCAAGGCTGTATATTGTCACCTTGCTTATTTAACTTATATGCAGAGTACATCATGAGGAACGCTGGGCTGGAAGAAGCACAAGCTGGAATCAAGATTGCAGGGAGAAATATCAATAATCTCAGATATGCTGATGACACTACCCTTATGGCAGAAAGTGAAGAGGAACTCAAAAGCCTCTTGATGAAAGTGAAAGAGGAGAGTGAAAAGGTTGGCTTGAAGCTCAACATTCAGAAAACAAAGATCATGGCATCTGGTCCCATCACTTCATGGGAAATAGATGGAAAAACGTGGAAACAGTGTCAGACTTTATTTTTTTGGACTCCAAAATCACTGCAGATGCTGATTGCAGCCATGAAATTAAAAGACGCTTACTCCTTGGAAGGAAAGTTATGACCAACCTTGATAATATATTAAAAAGCAGAGACATTACTTTGCCAACAAAGGTCCGTCTAGTCAAGGCTATGGTTTTTCCCGTGGTCATATATGGATGTGAGAGTTGGACTGTGAAGAAAGCTGATCACCGAAGAATTGATGCTTTTGAACTGTGGTGTTGGAGAAGACTCTTGAGAGTCCCTTGTACCACAAGGAGATCCAACCAGTCCATTCTAAGGGAGATCGATCCTGGGTGTTCATTGGAAGGACTGATGCTAAAGCTGAAACTCCAATACTTTGGCCACCTCATGCGACGAGTTGACTCACTGGAAAAGACTCTAATGCTAGGAAAGGTTGGGGGAGGGAGGAGAAGGGGATGACCGAGAATGAGATGGCTGGATGGCATCACCGACTCTGTGGACATGAGTTTGGGTGAACTCCAGGAGTTGGCGATGGACAGGGAGGCCTGGCGTGCTGTGATTCATGGGGTCACGGAGAGTCGGACACGACTGAGCAACTGAACTTAACTGAACTGAGAACAGGACTAACAATCACCAGATATCTCTCTTATTCCCAGTTAATTTAAGTAAACTGGGAGGGAAAAGCACAAAATTTTGGCTTAGGGAGTAAAGATAGGTTGAAATACTCCTCCATCAACTCCCAAGGCAAGTAGGATATAACTCTAAAAAGGAGTTTTCCTTTTAATAGTTGAGTAATTTTCCATTGAGGGGACATGTGTATACCTATGGCTGATTTATGTTGATATTTGGCAGAAACCATCACAATACTGTAAAGTAATTATTCTCTAGTTAAATTTTTAAAAAGTCTTATAATGACTAATGGTGCCTTCTAGAAGGGGAGACTGGCATCTCATTCCCTAAGTGGATATAAACCTAGGAAGAAGACTTATTTATCTGTCTTTATGTCTACCTGAACAAGTAAAAAGAAATCAGAGTAAGACAGATGGCAGAGAGGAGGAGAGGGGGAGTCAGAAGCAGAGCATTATACACTACCACTTAGCATTGAAAGGTTGAAAGAATTCCCCATGGATTAAGTGGACATGTTGTAGATAGCTAGATATGAGACACCTCGCTAGTGGTACCTGCTTCACAAGGGCTGACAGCTAACTAAAAGACTCCAGCAATAAGATGATGAGGAGTAAACAGCAAAGGGAGGTAACTGAGGTGATACTGGAAAATTCAAGTCAAAATTAGAGCTTGTCTATCAAGGACCTATGCACTGGTAAAAGCCAGAAAGTGATAAAATTTGCCCTAGATGTCATTAAGTTGTGTACAGTGGTAGAATAAAACAATGAAACTATTTCAAACTGATGTAACAAATAACCAAAACTTTCAAGAAAAAGGTTTTCATACCTATGTGTGTGATACCAGATATATGGTATATGATACCAGAGACTTTTTTATTTTAAAAAAATGACAACTTTCTTAGAAATTTTAGCAACAAACCTTTGGTAATGGTGTAGATAAAATATTTTTGGCAGGTGTCCGCAGATAGTCTCTTTTATCTTTTGAAGATCTGCTCTGATCAGCTGATGGGAAGCTTCGAGATACATTTTGTGAAAGAGGTACTTTAGAATCAAGTTTCCAATAACTAGTTTCAGGTGTTTCCAATAAAGATGTCTGCGTTTTCTATTGAACAACAAAAATGAATGACATCATCACTAAGTGTCATTTTAACTAAAGTATGACAACTAGTAAAAATAACACTGAAATAAACTAGAATTTACACTCAAGTGTAGTATTGAGTAGAAAACTTTGAATAAATTATACCTATCTTCTTTATGACTTTATTTTTCTTATTTAAGATGAAAATGCTTTTTGATCCCTTTGTCCTCACAGTGCTGCTATAAAAATAAATAATAATCTCAATTCTCTATTTGACCAAAAGTTGGAAATTCACCAAAGAAAATTCTCTAGTCCTAGTGGCAAAAAAAAAAAATCTTAATTGGTGATTCATTCTAATAACCCTACAGCCCAAAGGCATCTCTTTCATGTTTTCATAAATCCTGTTTCATCTGTAAAAATATCAGCCCTTTTCTATCCACTAGTTTAATTTACCTTCAGAAAAAAAAGGGAGAGAGGAAAAATTATGAAAGTAGAAACCTAGAGAAATTTTCAGGGCAAGATAAAGAAGCTGATTATGAGGCACAAACTATGTATAAAATAAATAAGCTACAAGGATATATTGTACAGCACAGAGAATATACCCAATATTTTATAATAACTACAAGTGGAGTATAATCTTTAAAACCTGTGAATCACTGTTGTATACCTGAAATTTACATTTAGTAACACTGTAAGTAAACTATACCTCGAACGGAGATTCGTGACATTGTACAGGAGACAGGGACCAAGACCATCCCCATGGAAAAGAAATGCAAAAAAGCAAAATGGCTGTCTGAGGAGGCCTTACAAATAGCTGTGAAAAGAGGAGAAGGGAAAAGCAAAGGAGAAAACGAAAGATATAAGCATCTGAATGCAGAGTTCCAAAGAATAGCAAGGAGAGAAAAGAAAGCCTTCCTCAGCGATCAATGCAAAGAAATAGAGGAAAACAACAGAATAGGAAAGACAAGAGATCTCTTCAAGAAAATTAGAGATACCAAGGAACATTTCATGCAAAGATGGTCTCGATAAAGGACAGAAATGGTATGGACCTAACAGAAGCAGAAGATATTAACAAGAGGTGGCAAGAGTACACAGAAGAACTGTATGAAAAAGAGCTTCACGACCAAGATAATCACGATGGTGTGATCACTCACCTAGAGCCAGACATCTTGGAATGTAAAGTCAAGTGGGCCTTAGAAAGCATCACTATGAACAAAGCTAGTGGAGGTGATGGAATTCCAGTTGAGCTATTTCAAATCCTGAAAGACGATGCTGTGAAAGTGCTGCACTCAATATGCCAGCAAATTTGGAAAACTCAGCAGTGACCACAGGACTGGAAAAGGTCAGTCTTCATTCCAATCCCAAAGAAAGGCAATGCCAAAGAATCCTCAAACTACCGCACAATTGCACTCATCTCATGTAAATGAGCATGACACTAGTAAAGTCATGCTCAAAATTCTCCAAGCCAGGCTTCAGCAATACATGAGCCGTGAACTTCCAGATGTTCAAGCTGGTTTTAGAAAAGGCAGAGGAACCAGAGATCAAATTGCCAACATCCGCTGGATCATGGAGAAAGCAAGAGAGTTCCAGAAAAACATCTATTTCTGCTTCATTGACTATGCCAAAGCCTTTGACTGCGTGGATCACAATAAACTGTGGAACATTCTGAAAGAGATGGGAATACCAGACCACCTGACCTGCCTCTTGAGAAACCTGTATGCAGGTCAGGAAGCAACAGTTAGAACTGGACATGGAACAACAGACTGGTTCCAAATAGGAAAAGGAGTACGTCAAGGCTGTATATTGTCACCCTGCTTATTTAACTTATATGCAGAGTACAGCATGAGGAACGCTGGGCTGGAAGAAGCACAAGCTGGAATCAAGATTGCAGGGAGAAATATCAATAACCTCAGATATGCAGATGACACCACCTTTATGGCAGAAAGTGAAGAGGAACTAAAAAGCCTCTTGATGAAGGTGAAAGAGGAGAGTGAAAAGGTTGGCTTGAAGCTCAACAATCAGAAAACTAAGATCATGGCATCTGGTCCCATCACTTCATGGCAAATAGATGGGGAAACAGTGGAAACAGTGACAGACTTTATTTTTTTTTGAGCTCCAAAATCACTTAGGATGCTGATTGCAGCCATGAAATTAAAAGACGCTTGGAAGGAAAGTTATGACCAACCTAGATAGCATATTAAAAAGCAGAGACACATTACTTTGCCAACCAAGGTCCATCTAGTCAAGGCTATGGTTTTTCCCGTGATCATGTATGGATGTGAGAGTTGGACTGTGAAGAAAGTTGATCGCCGAAGAATTGATGCTTTTGAACTGTGGTGTTGGAGAAGACTCTTGAGAGTCCCTTGGACTGCAAGGAGATCCAACCAGTCCATTCTAAAGGAGATCGGTCCTAGGTGTTCATTGGAAGGACTGATGCTACAGCTGAAACTCCAATATTTTGGCCACCTCATGCGAAGTGTTGACTCACTGGAAAAGACTCTGATGCTGGGAGGGACTGGGGGCGGGAGGAGAAGGGGACGACAGAGAATGAGATGGCTGGATGGCATCACCAACTCGATAGACATGAGTTTGAGTGAACTCCGGGAGTTGGTGATGGACAGGGAGGCCTGGCGTGCTGTGATTCATGGGGTCGCAAAGAGTCGGACACGACTGAGTGACTGAAATGAAAATATACCTCAATTTAAAAATAAAATTTAAAAAATTTTAAGGGAGATAAATGAGGTAATTTGCAGGTTTCTTGCAAGTTCATAACACTTTTTCACACAAAAAATTAATTTTGGTATCATTTTTTCAGAGTTGAATTTTACATACTCTTCCATATATATTTCTATAACATGGCTGATAACACAATTTTGATTAAAGAAAACTTTTTCTGCTCTCTGGACTTATCAGGAATCATCCTCAGAATCTCCAAAATTTAACGGCTTTCATGGACAAATTTTCTTCATCCAAAGGACTGAGAATGGCAACTATACCACCTTGTGGTCATATCTGGGAATCTAACATTTCCCTAGTAGCTTGGTAGACAAAGAAAATGCACCAGCATTCTAGACTACTGAAATAACCCTCTTTGTAATACCTCATGGAGATGTATGTACTCTCCTACAAGTTACATTTTTTTCTAACTATTACATTTCCAGCGATGCATATATACAGAATATTCATGCTTTCCTCTGTCATACTTTTTAAACAAATACTTATTCGGCATGTCCTATGTACCAAGCACTATTTCAAATGCTTCACAAATATTATATCATTTAATCTTCATAACAACTTTTGGGAAAAGGTACTATTATTATCCTTTTATAGATGATAAGACTGAAGTATGAAGAAGTAACATAGCCAAACTCAGAAATGTTTGATTGATAAACGTAACAATTATTATATATAAGGTTTGTGATACTTCAATATTGTTGGAATAAAGCACAGCACATGAAACCCTATTGAAATCTTTTATCATTTTCTCATTATTTGCAATATATATCCAGACCCCAAAATAAAATATAGGGAATTAACTAATCTATTTGATAATGTATATAGAGAAAAGATATATATTACTAGGATTATACAGGAATCAAAACAACTCTGCAAGAATATGTGATATATATTTTCACAATATGAACATATTCTCTATTTAGAAGTAATTACTGGAGCTTAACCAATGTATTATTTTCATCAGACACTTTGCTTAGTCTGTATCTAAGTGAAGTCACTCAGTTGTGTCTGACTCTTTGCAACCCCATGGACTGTAGCCTACCAGGCTCCCTTGTCCATGGGATTTTCCAGGCAAGAGTATCAGAGTGGATTGACATTTCCTTCTCCAGGGGATCTTTCCAACCCAGGGATTGAACCCGGGTCTCCCACATTGCAGACAGGTGCTTTACCATCTGAGCCACCAGGGAAGCCCAGTCTGTATCTAATTCTCCCAGCTAATTCTAATATGACAACAATTTCTCCATATATAATGCTTTCAAGTGTCTATTATATGTGTCTGGACACATGAAGCACTTAATATTCACAGGTACAATAATTCTTTCTTTTTTCTTCTCTTTGAACACTCACTTCAGTCGTGTCCAACTCTTTGTGACCCTATGGACTGTAGCCTACCAGGCTCCTCTGTCCACAGGATTCTCTAGGCAAGGATATTGGAGTGGGTTGCCCCCTTCTCTAGGTATCTTCCTGACACAGGGATTGGACCTGTATCTCTTGCCATTTCCTGCATTGGCAGGTGGGTTGTTTATAGCGACACCTAGGAAGCCCTTCTTTGAACAGAAACAAACAAAATTAAAGCACCATCTATACCTAACAACTGAACTGTTCTCAACAACTCTGTTATCTTCAGTTTACAGTCAGAGCAACTTCTGCGGAGACTTAGGAGACTACATCACTATGTATAAAGAATATTTAATCACTTTAACTAAAATTTGCAAGAACACTCTTCTGTAATAATCCTATATTAACACATATATTAGAAGCCAAATATAACCTCCCTTTTTCATACTTGATGCTTCCTTTCATGTGCAGGGAACATTCCTAACATCTCTCTGCTTCCTTAGGGGAAGAGCAATGACTTAACAGGATTGCTGAATATGGAAGGATTAACTGTGGACATATAGTTCAGCCTCTTCCTTATTTCTCCCCTTGGGTAACAGAAGAAGCACACATTCTACTCTATGCCATGTATCTTAAAAGAGCAGGTCATTCAAGTGGGTAGACTTGTCCTAATCCAATTCTACCTATGACAAGAGTAGATAAACTTGTTTAATTTGGGATTTCCTATTTTCTTCAAATATAAGCCACATTGTCCAATATTATTTATCAATAATAAAGATGAAGGACTGATGTTGAAGCTGAAACTCCAATACTCTGGCCACCTGATGCGAAGAGCTGACTCACTGGAAAAGACCCTGATGCTGGGAAAGATTGAGGGCAGGAGGAGAAGGGGACGACAGAGGATGAGATGGTTGGATGGCATCACCGACTCAATGGACATGGGTTTGGGTGGACTCCAGGAGTTGGTGGTGGACAGGGAGGCCTGGCGTTCTGCAGTTCATGGGGTTGCAAAGAGTTGGACACGACTGAGTGACTGAACTGAAAAGATACTATTTTGATTTTCACCACCTTTTTCAACTGGTTCAGATTTAAGAAGCAAGATGTGATTTGTTTAGTCCTCTCAAAAACTCAAAATTAGACATAATCTAAACATGAGCTTTAGAATTTTTAAGTGAAATGGTTTCTAACACTGGAAATTTCTCAAGACAGAAACACAAATGTACCTAATTTAATACTATAATAAAAATTTTAAAAGATTAAAATCTTCTCTAAATTTCCAAATGACAGATGCTTTGAAATGTTTTATCTAATGCTTTTGGATTAATAAAGAAACAATTCTGGAAATGAAATTGTGGGATATATATATATTTTTTTTAATTTGGGGGTATAGTTGATTTATAATACTGTGTTAATTTCAGGTGTATAGCAAAGTGAATCTGTTATATGTATGCATATGCATAGATCCAATCTTGTTTAGATTCTTTTCCCATATAGGCCATTAAAGTAGAGGCCCCTGAGGTCTTTATTAGTTATCTATTTTATACATAGTAGTTTGTATATATCAATTCTAATCTTCCAATTTATCCCTTCCCAACCCCTTACTCCCTGGTAATCATAAATTAATTTCTACACCTGTAATTCTATTTTTGTTTTGTAGATAAGTTCATTTATAGCCTTTTTTTACATTCCACATATAAGTGACCATATATATAGTTCTTTCTCTGACTTCATTCAGTATGACAATCTCCAGGTCCATTACTGCAAATGGCATTATTTTGTTCTTTTCTATGGCTGTGTGCTATTCCATTTTATGATGGTACCACATCTTTTGTGTGATATATTTTTGATGTTATTTTCCAATTTTTGATAAAAAATTTACTAAGTAGATGTTAGAAAACAAAATGTTTATAAAGAAATTTATGAGAATTATATAAAATTCTTACCTTGTCTTTTTTTTCTTTGAGAGTAACTGTGTTTTCTTTCACCTCTCTTTTGAGTTTTTCCTATTAAAAATGAATATCGAGTACATACAATGTAGTCATTACTATTATAAAAATGATCCTATTATCAAATCTTTCCCAAGAAATACTAATAAAGAATCCTGCCTTCTAAATCTTAAAAAACAATGAAAAGGAAAAAAATTATTTTCTTTCTACAGAAGTATGTTATTTGATTTTGATTATCTTTTTTAAAAAATTCTGATCTGTCTCTGGCAAGCATCTGTGGACTCTTAAGTCCTTTAAGACACCAAATCTCAACTTTTTCATTTGTAAAATGAAGTGCATGGATCAGCTTATAAAGTAAGGGATATACACAATTAACTAGCTATAAAGAGCTGCAAAAAGATCCAAAATATTATGAACCTTTAGAGGCAGAATACACTTATTCTCTGTGTATTAAGAAAAGCAATTCAGTTGAACACTGAATAATCAGTTTTCAACATGAGATGAACAGGGATGAAGAATAAAAAAAAGTTACAAAAAAGGTACAAAATAGTTATAAAATAATACATCATTTCTCTAGTACTCCAGGAAATAATATATTCTGTTGGAGATTAGTGTATGTACATTCAGTAGGGGAAAAAAGGAAAAATTAACCCTAGGAAAAATAATATGTACAATGCCTTTAATATGATAGTCATCTAGAAAACAGAATGATTACAGCCTCAAGGAGCCTTATAGGTGTCAGAGAAGGAAAAGTTTCAATGCACACATACAACTTTAGGCAAACTTGCCTTGGCTGCCCATGATGCCTATGCCAATATCTGTACTCACTGAACGTCTTATGTACATCATGCTATCTCTCCTAAAATGTTACTCCTAACCAGAGAACACACTTCACCATGAAAGAAGCTGGCAATAAGCTGATATAACAGTAGTCACTGTTCTTATTATGTATCCTATCAACTGGCAATAGTTGATCTTCAGTTATCACAATTGACATCTACTCTGTGGATATGAAATGCAGTCTTCCAGGATAAAGTATATCCTCTAAAATAGCTAAATTACACTGACTCTCAGAATACACATCTTGGCTTCTAGAGGACAGAATAGAGAAAGCACCTTCCCAAACTTCTCTGACTCTGATTTCTGCAGGTTTGGAGATCTTAATACAGTCTGTTCTAATACAACATGTGTTTCCAAGGTATGGATTAGCTCATACCCAAAGGTGTTTCTCTGGTAGTGTCTAACTGATCATGAGTTCCCTAAACTAATGGGCAGTCCACTAAGGTCCCTATTTAATGAGTAACTAAAAAATGTCTGTAATATGGTCTGGCAAAGAAAGGATTGACTTGAGGTACAGGAGTAGAGTATGACAGCCTTGTGCTCACCTTTCAGACCTTAATAAATTTATAAACCTAGAACCCTCTAAATTAAAAGATGGATTGTGCAATATCATAAATACATACTGAATTTTGGTAATTGGATATTAACTATCAGCTAACACCAACTCTTATAACCCATAATGTTACTATTTTTTCACTCACTAGCTTGAGCGCAGGTGTTTTGGGGTCACGTGATAAATACATTTAATCTAAGTCCACCTTATGGTGAGCCCATGGAACCATAAACCTATTCTGTGATAATTTCTTTAGATCCTGAGTATACAGTTGAATAGATAAACTCAGTAAGTGGCATAATCACCATATTAATTCTTTGTTTATCTTTATTTTTATTTTTTTAAATTTTTTATTGGAGGTTAATTATTTTACAATATTGTATTGGTTGGTTTTGCCATACATTGACATGAAACAGAGTGAGATTTTTTACATTTGGAAGGACCGACTGGAAGACTTTAAAACTCTCTTTCCATAACAAGGATATAGACAAATATACAAAATACCACATCTTATTAGGCAGAGAGTAAGGCACCATCAAGAGATGAAAGACACAGGAAAGGTGATTTAGCACTGTCTCACAAAGTCAACGTATTTTAAGTAGAAGCTAAGACTATCATCCAGTAACAATTTCTTCATATTGATTGGTATGTTAAAAGAGGTCAAAATCAGATATTACGAAAGCGAAAGTGTTAGCCGCTCAGTCATATCTGACTCTTTGTGATCCCATGGACTATAGCCCACCAGGCTCCTCTGTCCACAGAATTCTCTACGCAAGCACACAGGAGTGGATTGCCATTTCCTACTCCAGGGGATCTTCCCAACCCAGGGATCGAACCTGGGTCTCCCGAATTTTAGGCAGATTCTTTACCATCTGAGCCACCAGGGAATATTGGCTTATTGACTAGGATCAAAATTGAAAACTAAGAAAAAGTTTCATATAAAACATGACCTCAACTTAAACACTGGAATTGTGTTTTTATTGGGCTTCCCTGGTGGCTCAGACAGTAATCTGCCTGCAATGCAGGAGACCACGGTTTGATGCCTGGATCAGGAAGATCCCCTGGAGAAGGGAATGGCTACCCACTCCAGTATTCTTGCCTGGAGAACTCCATGGACAGAGAAGCCTGGTGAGCTACAGTCCTTGAGGTCACAAAGAGTCATATTAATTTTGATAATGTAAAATAATAAAACATCAGTTCAGTTCAGTTCAGTCGCTCAGTCGTGTCCGACTCTCCGCGACCCCATGAATCACAGCACGCCAGGCCTCCCTGTCCATCACCAACTCCCAGAGTACACTCAAACTCATGTCCACAGAGTCGGTGATGCCATCCAGCCATCTCATTCTCCATCGTCCCCTTCTCCTCCCGCCCCCAACCTTTTCCAGCATCATAAAAATTATATATATAGAAAAATAGGCAGTAGGAGAAAGTGTTCAATATATTGTTTAAAAACATAAAGGTAACTAGTAAAATGTATCCACTGCCTTCAAACTATGGTGCTGGAGAAGACTCCTGAAAGTCCCTTGACAGCAAGGAGATCAAACCTTTCAATCTTAAAGGAAATCAACCCTAAATACTCATTGGAAGAATTGATGCTGAAGCTGAAGCTCCAGTATTTTGGTCATCTGATGCGAAGAACTGACTCACTGGAAAAGACCCTGATGCCAGGAAAGATTGCAAGTAGAAGGAGAAGAGGGCATCAGAGGATGAGATGGCTGGATGGTATCACCGATGCAATGGACATGAACTTGGGCAAACTCCGGGAAATGGTGAGGGACAGGGAGGCCTGGTATGCTGCAGTCCATTGGGTCACAAAGAGTGGGACACGACTGCGTGACCGAACAACAACAACCAGTAAAATAATTAAAAAGACTATATACACCTCCCAAATCAACCAAAGATACACACACACATAATTCAGAGAAAAATAAAATAATTATTAAATTTATATCATTATGTTAAATTAATATGTAATATAAAATGACAAAAACATGATTAAAATATATATCATACTGATAAGGGTTAATAATCCAGAATATGTATGGGTGAGGAATCTAGAATATGCAAGGAACTCCTACAATTCAACCAAAAAACCAAATAATTTCAAAATGGGCAAAAGATGTGAACAGACAATTCTCCAAAGAGGATATACAAATGGCCAACAAGCTTATGAAAATATGCCCAACATCACTAATTACATGAGAAATGCAAATCAAAAGTACAATGAGCTAACACTTCACATTCATTAGGATGACCACTATCAAAGTAATAGAAAATAAGTGTTGGCAAGGATGCAGAGAAATTATAATCATTGCACATTATTAGTAGGAATGAAAAACAGTACAGTTACTATGGAAAACTGTATGGTGGTTCCTCAAAAAATTAATATTAGAATTACCATATGATCCAAGAATCCCACTTTCGGGATATATATCCAAAAGAATTCAAAGCAGGATCTCCAAGAGATATCTGCATACCTCTGTTCACTAAAACATTAATGACAATAGCCAAGAAGTAAAAGCAGCCCAAATCTTCATCACAGATGAATGAATAAAGAATATGTGGTATATACATGCAATGGAATATTAAAAAAGTAATGAGAGAGAGAAAGAGAGAGAGAGGGAAGAAGAAAGAGAGAGAAGGAGGGGAGGGAGGGATGAACAAGATGACTGTATGGTATCATCGACTCAGTGGACATGAGTTTGAGCAAGCTCCAAGAGATGGTGAAGGACAGAAAAACCTGGCATGCTGCAGTCTATGGGGTTGCAAAAAGTTGGACACCACTGAACGACTGAACAAAAGGAAATTTTGTCACATGCTACAACATGGATGAATCTTAAAGACATTATGCTAACAGAAGTAATCTAGTTACAGAAAGACAAATAACAAATGGTAATTAAAATCATAGAAACTGAGAAAAAAAGGTGGTTGGAAGGTAGTGTTTAATGGATTTAGACTTTCAGTTTTACAAGTTAAAAAGTTCTAGAGATCTATTGTACAACAATATCTATATGCTTAAAGTTACTAATCTATACACTTAAAACATGTTAAGATGGATGGTAAGTGCAATGATACGTATTTTTACCATGAATTTAAAAACAAAACAACAACCATTCTATCTTATAAATATCAATATAAAGGTATTAAATAAAAATATTAGCAAACGGAATGTAGCATCACATTAAAAATACTTCATGATCAACTGGAGTTCATTCTAGAAATGCAAGAATAAGTTTAAAATATATATCATATCAATAAATACTATCAGGAAAACTAAGCTGTTAAAGAGACTTCTCATATTAAAGACTCCATTAAGGTTAATAAGAAATAGATAAAAATATATAAAACAACCAAGTATAAAAAGAAAAGATCACAACAGGAATATCGGGCAAAGTTGACTTCAAAGCAAAAAGGGCAAAGATAAAAGATAACAGTTTCCAAGGAGCAATTAATCAGTATAAACTTTTACACAATGAATAGTATTCATCAAAACACATAAAGTAAAACTGGTTGAAAACTCAAGAGGAAGAGAAACAAAACAGTAACAAACCCTTAATGCCTTCTTTCAGTTCACAATTAATCAAAAATTATATATAACAAAGTAGATGTCAAAAAAATAATTGATACAGTAGAAAAAACTTCTTGGTAAGTGTCAAAGAGTGAACCCAGATTATAAAATCTTCCTCTCTTTGAACTAACAAAAAAACACAAAGGGAAAGAGGAAAGTGGTTAAGAACTGGCAAACATGAATTCAACGACAGAAACACGTCATATCAGGCCATAATCTTCCAATTCTAGTGAACGTTCATCAGGAAAGACACAGTACTGTCTGATTTGTGCTATGCTGATCAGAGTACTGGGCTGATTTGACTCACTGTGGCTCCTAACCTAATCATTACTTACACGGTATTAGTGAAAGTGAATACATATAATAATAATAATTGTCTCTAATATACCTGGATTTGATAAGAAGAGATTTGAGGGGATAAGTAGGCAGTTCAGGAAAAAGAAGCCTAGGAATGGAAGAAAAATGACTAAATTTTCTCACTTTAGTCTCTTTCATCTGGACAAAAAAGCACAACAACCATACCAATAAAGAACTAATTATCCATGCCAATAAGTAAAACATAAGAGACATAAAGACAAAATGTAAAAAGGAAGAAAAGATTCCTCTGAAGGAACAGAAAACAAAAAATAAGACATTCATTGAAAAACCATGTGAATTTTGTCCTTATCCATGTGGCTGCCTGCCACCACTCTGTAAGTAGGGTATACCAAATCAAGATATTCTTGTCTTTTCCCTCATAAAATTTGGTTAGTAAGGAAATACAACTTGGAAGAGAGACTGGAAAAATGGCAAAAATGAATAACTATAGCTTAACCTACCAACAAAGGTCCGTCTAGTCAAGGCTATGGTTTTTCCAGTGGTCATGTATGGATGTGAGAGTTGGACTGTGAAGAAGGCTGATCGCTGAAGAATTGATGCTTTTGAACTGTGGTGCTGGAGAAGACTCTTGAGAGTCCCTTGGACTGCAAGGAGATCCAACCAGTCCATTCTAAAGGAGATCAATCCTGGGTGTTCATTGGAAGGACTGATGCTAAAGCTGAAATTCCAATACTTTGGCCACCTCATGCGACGAGTTGACTCACTGGAAAAGACTCTGATGCTGGGAGGGATTGGGGGCGGGAGGAGAAGGGGACGACAGAGAATGAGATGGCTTGATGGCATCACTGACTTGATGGACATGAGTTTGAGTGAACTCCGGGAGTTGGTGATGGACAGGGAGGCCTGGCGTGCTGTGATTCATGGAGTCGGATATGACTGAGGGACTGAACTGAACTGAACTGAACCTGTCAGGAAGACATATGGGCTCCAAGGCTTCACACGGAGTTTGTTAAAACATGTGAAGCCTAAGGACAAAACAATCACCAAAAAATAACCGTAGACCAATCTTTGATATGAATATAGATATAAAAAAATCCTCTACAAAATACTAGCAAAACAAATCTCGCAGAATATAAAGAAGGTTATATGTCATGACAAACTAGGATTTCTCCTAAGACTTGAAGTTGAATTTAATCAAAATTATAGACTTTGTACTATAATTGACACCATCAAGAAACTGAAAAGACAATTCAAAAAATGGGAAAAATATTTAAAAATCGTAGATAAGAGATTTGTATCTAGAATACATAAAGAACTCCTGCTGCTGCTGCTGCTGCTGGTGCTGCTGCTAAGTCGTTTCAGTCATGTCCGACTCTTAGCGACCCCATGGATTGCAGCCTACCAGGCTCCTCCATTCATGGGATTTTCCAGGCAAGAGTACTGCAGTGGGGTGCCACTGCCTTCTCCAAAGAACTCCTAAATCTCAATTAAAAAATAAGTACCATTATATCTACTACTGTGGGCAAGAGTACCTTAGAAGAAATGGAATAGCCATGATAGTCAACAAAAGGATACTAAATGCAGTACTTGGATGCAATCTCAAAAATGACAGAATGATCCCTATTTGTTTCCAAGGCAAACCATTCAGTATCACAGTAATTCAAGTCTATGCCCTGACCGGTAATGCTGAAGAAGCTGAAGTTGAACGGTTCTATGAAGACCTACAAGACCTTCTAGAACTAACACCCAAAAAAGATGCCCTTTTCATTATAGGGGACTGGAATGCAAAAGTAGGAAGTCAAGAAACACCTGGAGTAACAGGCAAATTTGCCTTGGAGTACAGAATGAAGCAGGGCAAAGGATAATAGAGTTTTTCCAAGAAAATACACTGGTCATAGCAAACACCCTCTTCCAACAACACAAGAGAAGACTCTACACATAGACATCACCAGATGGTCAACACCGAAATCAGATTGATTATATTCTTTGCAGCCAAAGATGGAGAAGCTCTATACAGTCAGCAAAAACAAGACCGGGAGCTGACCGTGGCTCAGATCATGAACTCCTTATTGCCAAATTCAGACTTAAATTGAAGAAAGTAGGGAAAACCACTAGACCATTCATGTATGACCTAAATCAAATCCCTTACAATTAGACAGTGGATGTGAGAAATAGATTTAAGGGACTAGATCTGATAGAGTGCCTGATGAACTATGGATGGAGGTTCATGACATTGTACAGGAGACAGGGATCAAGACCATCCCCACGGAAAAGAAATGGAAAAACGCAAAATGGCTGTCTGAGGAGGCCTTACAAATAGCTGTGCAAAGAAGAGACGCCAAAAGCAAAGGAGGAAAGGAAAGATAGACACGTCTGAATTCAGAATTCCAAAGAATAGCAAAGAGAGATATAAAAGCCTTCCTCAGTGATCAATGCAAAGAAGTAGAGGAAAACAATAGAATGGGAAAGACTAGAGATCTCTTCAAGAAAAGTAGAGATACCAAGGGAACATTTCATGCAAAGATGGGCTCAATAAAGGACAGAAATGGTATGGACCTAACAGAAGCAAAAGGTATTAAGAAGAGGTGGCAAGAATACACAGAAGAACTGTACAAAAAAGATCTTCACGACCCAGATAATCACCATGGTGTGATCACTCATCTAGAGTCAGACATCCTGGAATGTGAAGTCAAGTGGGCCTTAGGAGGCATCACTATGAACAAAGCTAGTGGAGGTGATGGAATCCCAGCTGAGCAATTTCATATCCTAAAAGATGATGCTGTGAAAGTGATGCACTCAATATGCCAGCAAATTTGGAAAACTCAGCAGTGGCCACAGGACTGGAAAAGGTCAGTTTTCATTCCAATCCCAAAGAAAGGCAATGCCAAAGAATGCTCAAACTACCGCACAATTGCACTCATCTCACATGCTAGTAAAGTAATGCTCAACTTCTCCAAGCCAGGCTTCAACAGTACGTGAACTATGAACTTACTGATGTTCAAGTTGGTTTTAGAAAAGGCAGAAGAACCAAAGATCAAATGCCAACACCTGCTGGATCTTCAAAAAAGTAAAAGAGTTCCAGAAAAACACCTACTTCTGCTTTATTGACTTTTCCAAAGCCTTTGACTGTGTGCATCACAACAAACTGAGGAAAATTCTGAAACAGATAGGAATACCAGACCACCTGACCTGCCTCTTGACAAATCTGTATGCAGGTCAGGAAGCAACAGTTAGAACTGGACATGGAACAATAAACTGGTTCCAAACAGGAAAAGAAGTAGGTCAAGGCTGTATATTGTAACCCTGCTTATTTAACTTATATGTAGAGAACATCATGTGAAACGCCAGGCTGGATGAAGCACAAGCTGGAATGAAGATTGCCGGGAGAAATATCAATAACCTCAGATATGCAGATGACACCACCCTTATGGCAGAAAGTGAAGAAGAACTAAAGAGCCTCTTGATGAAAGTGAAAGAGGAGAGTGAAAAAGCTGGCTTAAAGCTCAACATTCAGAAAACTAAGATTATGGCATCTGGTCCCACCACTTCATGGGAAATAGATGGGGAAACAGTGACAGACTATTTTGGGGGGCTCCAAAATCACTGCAGATGGTGACTGCAGCCATGAAATTAAAAGATGCTTGCTCCTTGGAAGAAAAGTTATGACCAACCTAGATAGCATATTAAAAAGCAGAGACAATACTTTGCCAACCAAGGTCTGTCTAGTCAAGGCTATGGTTTTTCCAGTAGTCATGTATGGATGTGAGAGTTGCACTATAGAGAAAGCTGATCACCGAAGAATTGATGCTTTTGAACTGTGGTGTTGGAGAAAACTCTTGAGAGTCCCTTGGACTGCAAGGAGATCCAACCAGTCCATCCTAAAGGAGATCAGCCCTGGGTGTTCATTGGAAGGACTGATGTTGAAGCTGAAACTCCGATACTTCGGCCACCTGATGCGAAGAGCTGACTCACTGGAAAAGACCCTGATGCTGGGAAAGATTGAAGGCCGGTGGAGAAGCGGAAGACAAAGGATGAGATGGTTGGATGCCATCACCAACCAATGGGGATGAGTTTGGGTAAACTCCAGGAGTTCGTGATGGACTGGGAGGCCTGGCATGCTGCAGTCCATGGGGTCACAAAGAGTCAGACACGACTGAGTGACTGAATGAAATGGAACGGAACCCTAATTTTAAAATGGGCAAAATATTTGAGTAGATATTTCTCCAAAATGGATACAAATGTCAATAGCACATGAAAAGATGATCAATACCATTAGCCATTAAGAAAATACAAATCAAAACACAATGATATACCATGCCACATCCCCCTGGATGACTATAATCTGAAAAGAGACAAGTATTGGTGAAGTAATAGAAAAATTAAGACCTTGACGCATAGATAGTAGAAATCCAAAATGGTACAGTTGGCTTGGAGAACAGTTGGGTAGTATCTTAAAATATGAAACAGAGATACCATATTACCCAGCTTCTACTCCTAAATATAATCAAGAAAAATGAAAACATATATCCTCACAAAACTTGTACATAAATATTCTTAACAGCATTATTCATAAATTAAAATGAAAACAATCCAAATTTCCATCAACTGATAAACGAATAAATAAAATAGTATATCATATAATAAAATATCATTCAGCAGTAAAAAAGCAATGAAGTACTGGTATATTCTAGGACACATGAGTGTGTGTTAGTCACTCAATTGTGTCCAACTCTTTGCGATCCCATGGACTGTAGCCTGCCACGTTCCTCCATCCATGGAATTTTCCAGACAAGAACACTGGAGTGGATTGCCATATTCTTTTTCAGGGGATCTTCCTGACCCAGGGATTGAACCTACATTTCCCACACCACAGGCAGATTTTTTTACCATCATGGTTGGACTTTGAAGACATTATGCTAAAGTGAAAGAAGCCAGTCACAAGACCATATATTAAATGATTCCATTTAAGTGAAATATTCACAATAGGTTAATCTTATAGACACAGAAAACCCACTCCAGTGTTCTTGCCTGGAGAATCCCAGGGACGGGGGAGCCTGGTGGGCTTCCGTCTATGGGGTCACACAGAGTCGGACACGACTGAAGTGACTTAGCAGCAGTAGCATAGACACAGAAAGTAGATTAGTGACTGACTAGATCTAGTGAATTTGCTGATGCGACCAAGAGGGCAGGTATAATGGCTGCTTGGGGGTTGATACATATATTCTAAAACTATAAGGCAGTGATGGTTACACAACTGTTAATATATTTAAAACCATAGAATTGTACACTTTAAATGGGTGACTATATAGTACATAAATTGCATGTCAGTGAAACTTTTTTAAAACTTAAGCAAAGACATTACTTTACCAACAAAGGTCCATCTAGTCAAAGCTCTGTTTTTTCCAGTAGTCATGTATGGATGTGAGAGATGGACTATAAAGAAAGCTGAGCACCAAAGAATTGATGCTTTTGAACTGTGATGTTGGAGACTCTTGAGAGTCCCTTGGACTGCAAGGAGATCCAACCAGTCCACCCTAAAGGAGATCAGTCCTGAGTGTTCACTGGAAGGACTGATGCTGAAGCTGAAACGCCAATACTTTGGCCACCTGATGTGAAGAACACACTCATTGGAAAAGACCCTGATGCTGGGAAAGATTGAAGGCAGGAGAAGGGGATGACAGAGGATGAGATGGTTGGATGGCATCACCGACATGATGGACATGAGTTTGAGTAGGCTCTGGGAGTTGGTGATGGACAGGGAAGCCTGGCGTGCTGCAGTCCATGGGGTGGCAAAGAGTCAGACATGACTGAGCTACTGAACTGAACTGAAACAGAGCTGAGACAGGACACAAACAAAACTGGGGGCTTTTAACACTCTTCTTTCAGCAACTGATAAAATTACAAGGCGAAAGTCAGCAAAAATGTATAAAATGTGAACAACACAATTAGAGTTAATTGACATTTTCAGTACACCAACAATAGCATAACATACACTTGCTTCAAGCACCTTTAGATCATCCCCAAGACAGACCATACCCTGGGCCATAAAGCAAACCTCAACAAATTCAAAAGAACAAATTTCTATGGACTAAATGTTTTTATCCCCCCAGAATTCATATATCAAGGCCTTAACCCACAATGTGGTATGGTGGGGTCAAAGGAGGTACAGCCTTGGAGAAGTAATTGGGTTTGGATGAGGTCATGGAGGTGAATCTCTTATGATGGTACTGGTACCCTTATAAGATGAAGTAACCAGAGTTCTCTCTGAGCAAGAAGGCTACCGTCTACAAGCCAGGAAATGAGCCCTGAACAGAACTTTATCATGCTGGTACCTTGATCTCAGACTGAGAGCCTCCAGAACTGTGAGAAATAATATTTATTATTTAAGTCTTTCAGTCTATGGTGTTTCTATTAATAGTATCCCACAGACATATATAGAAATCATCAAGACTGTATTCTCTAATTACAATGTAATTAAACTAGAAATCAGTAACAGAGAGACAACAGGAAAATCTTTGAACACATGAAAATTTAAAACAAACTTCTAAATAATCAATGGGTCAAAGAAGAAATCTCAAAGAAATATAAAATTGTAAGAATTGAATGAAAACAAAAACACAATATATCAAAATATATGGGACATAGCCAAAGCAATACTGAAAGAGAAATTTATAATGCTAAATACTTATATTAGGAAAAAGGGGAGAGTGATTTCAGCAAAATCGGAGAACAGGCATTTTTACCATCCTCCTCAACAAGAACGCAGATTTTGACAATCATCCATAGATGAGAATACCTCTGTGGAAGTTCTGGAGTCCAAAAGAGAAGTTCTAGCACACCACTAAAGCAAAAAAAAAAAAATTCCCAGATTGAATACACTAAAGAAGAGAAACAGTTTCATTTTATCCATGTCACCCCCTTTCCCAGACAAGAATACTAGAGTGGGTTGCCCTTAGCCTGCCAGGCTATAGTCCATGGGGTCACAGTCAGACAAGACTTAGCAAGTAAACAGTACTCCCTTTCCCAGACAGTACAGCACAGCGGCAAGACAGAACCTATCAGTCAGCAATTTTTCCCATGCAGGAAAGTGAGACCATGAGAGTAAGCACGTAGCTTTCCCAACTATGCAAAACACTGCCAAATATTTGCAAACCATGTATCTGATAAAAGGTTAAAATAAAAAATATAAAGTTCAATAGCAAGAAAAAAAATCCAACTTAAAAACAGGAAAAGGACTTGAATAGACATTTTTCCAAAGAAGATATATAAATGGCCAACAGGTATATGAAAAGATGTTCAACATCAGGGAACTGCAAATCAAAAACCACAATGATATATATTACCTCATGCCTGTTAAAATGGCTATCATCAAATAAAACAAGAGATAAATGCTGACAAGGATGAGAAGAAAAAAAGAACCCTGTGCACTATAGGTGGGAATGTAAGCTGGTTTAGCCACTATAGAAAACAATATAAAGATTCATCAAAAAGTTAAAAATAGACCACCATACAAGCTAGAATCTACTTCTGAGACTACATCCAAAGGAAGTTAAATCACTATGCTGAAAAAATATCTGCACTCCCACGTAGCATTATTCACAACACCTAACACATGGAAACCACTTAAGCCTCCACAGATGAAGGAATGGATAAAGAAAGTGCTGTGTGTGTATGTGAGTGCATATATAAAATATTCCACTGTAAAATATGTACACAATGAGACATTATTCAGCCATAAAAATAAGGAATTCCTTCCATTTGTGACAACATGGATAGACATTGAGAGTATTATGCTAAGTGAAATAAAGACATATATGATATCACTTATAAGTAGAACCTTTAAAAACAAAACATAGTAATTCACAGAATATATAGAATACTAAAAAACAAAACATAACTAAATTCACAGAAAGGGGGATAAGACTTGTGGTTACTGATGCATAGGCTGGGAAGATTGGGAACTGGATAAAGCTGGTCAAAAATTCCATTTATAAGACAAATAAGTACTAGGGATGTAAAATATAACATGATGACTATAATTAACTATTGTCTGGTACATTTTACTTTTTTTCTTCCTTTATTTATTTACTTTTTAATTTTAATTGGAGGCTAATGACTTTACAATATTGCATTGGTTTTGACATACACTGACATGAATCCACCCCGGGTATATATGTGTTCCCCATTTTGAAACCCCCTCCCACCTCCCATGTCTGGTACATTTTAAAGTTGGGAATGCAAACTAGTACAGCCACTATGGAGAACAGTGTGGAGATTCCTTAAAAAACTGGAAACAGAACTGCCATATGATCCAGCAATCGCACTCCTGGGCGTACACACCGAGGAAACCAGAATTGAAAGAGACACATGTACTCAATGTTCATTGCAGCACTGTTTATAATAGCGAGGACATGGAAGCAACCTAGATGTCCATCTGCAGAGGAATGGATAAGAAAACTTTGGTACATATACACAATAGAGTATTTTTCAGCCATCAAAAAGAATGCATTTGAATCAGTTCTAATGAGGTGGATGAAACTGGAACCTATTATACAGAGTGAAGTAAGCCAGAAAGAAAAACATCAATACAGTATACTAATGCATATATATGGAATTTAGAAAGATGGTAACCTTAACCCTGTATACAAGACAGCAAAAGAGACATAGGTGTATAGAACAGTCTTTGGGACTCTGTGGGAGAGGGTGAAGGTGGGATGATTTGGGAGAATGGCATTGTAGCATGTATATTATCATATGTGAAATGAATCACCAGTCCAGGTTCGACGCATGATACAGGATGCTTAGGGCTGGTGCACGGAGATGACCTGGAGGGAGGATATGGGGAAGAGGGAGGTGGGAGGGGGGTTCAAGAAGGGGAACACATGTACACCCGGGGTGGATTCGTGTCAATGTATGGCAAAATCAACCAATATATTAATGTAAAGTAATTTGCCTCCAATAAAAAAAATAAAAAATAAATAAAAACAAACTCAAAAAAGAAAAAGAAAGTTGAGCACCGAAGAATTGATGCTTTTGAACTGTGGTGTTGGAGAAGACTCTTGAGAGTCCCTTGGACTGCGAGGAGATCCAACCAGTCCATCCTAAGGGAAATCAGTCCTGAATATTCATTGGAAGGGCTGATGTTGAAGCTGAAACTCCAATACTTTGGCCACCTGATGCAAGGAACTGACTCATTCGAAAAGCCCCTGATGCTGGGAAAGATTGAAAGCAGGAGAAGGGATGAGACAGTTGGATGGCATCACCAACTCAATGGACATGAGTTTGCATAAACTCCGGGAGCTAGTGATGGACAGGGAGGCTGCCATACTGCAGTCCATGGAGTCACAAAGAGCTGGACACAACTGAGCGACTGAACTGAACTGAACTGAAACTATTTATCTTTTCACTGGCTGCAAGTGTACCCCAGCCATGGAGAGTACATCTGAAGTGGCACATTTGAGTATCACCACTAGCTCCCACACAAATTTACCTGAACTGACATGATGGCTATATTTCTCTGGGTTTATGAGGTTATCTATCACTATGCCTCCCATACAGAGCTACTTCACTTTTAAAGCAACTGTTTAGAAAACTTGATTCATATTTTGTTCATTTTTAAGTATGCAACACTAAAAAACACATTAGACTTTTGGAGGGGAACTCATGTACACCCGGGGCGGATTCATGTCAATGTATGGCAAAACCAACCAATATAATATTGTAAAATAATTAGCCTCCAATAAAAAATAAATAAATAAAATAAAGCACTTACATTTTGAAAATAGAATAAAAAATAAGAATTTCCAATTAAATTATGTCTGGTGCCAAAAATAAATAAATAAAGTTGTGAACAGAGTAAATCCTAAGAGCTCTCATCACAAAGAAAAAACTTTTTTTCTTTTTCTTCATCTTTATGAGATGATTGATGTTAAATAAACTTACTGTGGTAATCCTTTTAAATAAATACGTTAAATCATGCCATACACCTTAAACTTGTACAATGCTATCAATTATATCTCAATTAAACTGGAAAAAAGAACATTAGGCATTCTTCAATACAAGTATTATTCCTCTTTTACTGAAACAGTAGGATAAAGGTTAAGTATGTATTTTACTATCACAGGTGAAGTAAAAGCCACTTCATCATTTCTTTGACAAACATTTGTTAAAAACAGAAAATTTTCAAAGCACTGTACTCAAATAAAGAAAGACAAGCAAACACAAAGATAAACAGACATAACCCTACCCCTTGAGGAACCTGAAATATAATGGAGCAAAGAGTGACAAAACTATTTTAATATAAGAACAAAACACCAGGGCTTCCCTGGTAGTCCAGTGGTTAAGAATCTGCTTTTCAATGTAGGGGACATGAGTTTGATCCCTGATCCAGGGAACTATGATTCTACATGGCTTGAGGCAACTAAGCCAGTGCACCACAACTACTGAGCCTGTACTCCTGGAGCCCAAGTGCTACAACCAGAAAGAGGCCAGCACACTGCAACTAGAGAAGCCCATGCATTGCGAAGTATGGTTCTTCATGCTGCAACCAAGACCCAATGCAGCCTAATAAATATATAAATAAATATTTTCTTAAAACAAAATGCTATGAGAATACTTATATACAGTAAGCTCACCTTTGCAACATGAAAGATACATGAAATTTCTCATAGGTGGATAAAGTAAGAAAGGAATTAAATGCAGGAAACAGTGAACAAACACACAGAGATCTGAAATTGAAAGTGCACATTACCTAGGCATGTTGCAGAGTAATTAGGAAATATGATTCACCTTTGCAACATGAAAGATACATGAAATTTCTCATAGGTGGATTAAGTAAGAAAGGAATTAAATGCAGGAAACAGTGAACAAACACACAGAGATCTGAAATTGAAAGTGCACATTACCTAGGCATGTTGCAGAGTAATTAGGAAATATGATTTCGAATCATGCAAAATAAACCTAGATTTTAATTCTAAGTCATTCCATTGCTTTTCTTGTGTGATCCTGAATAAATAACCTAACCTCTGTAAAAATGCAGACAACAGGCTGGTCCGATGGCAATGGGTTACCAGAACTTATTAACATTAGTGTCACTAAAGTTGGTATACGACTCACCACTGCTAAATTTGACTGGCTTTTAAAAAAAGAAAAAAAAATGCAGACAATAATAAGTATTGTTTAATAGCACTGTTGTAAGGATTAAACTAGATATAAGTAGGTTACTCGGTACAGTGTGATGTTATAAACAAAGAAAAGAAAGTATTTGTCATTTTACAGCGTGAGTAAATTCCAAAACACAACAAAATCTTGTGCGCACCAGGACCCAGGAGAAAGGAGCAGAGACCCCACAAGAGACTGAGCCAGACTTGCCTGTGAGTGTCCAGGAGTCTCCAGCAGAGGTGTGGGTCAACAGCTGCCTGTCACAGGGTCAGGGACACTGACTACAACAGTCACGGGAGCCATCAGAAGGCAGACACTAATCACAAAAACTAACCAAATGAGTCACACGGATCACAATCTTATCTGACACAATGAAACTATGAGCCATGCCATGTAGGGCCACCCAAGACAGATGGGTCATGGTTAGAGTTTTGACAAAACATGGTCCACTGGAGAAGGGAATGGAAAGCCACTTTAGCATTCTTGCCTTGAGAACCCCATGAACAGTATGAAAAGGCAAAAAGATATGACAATAAAAGATGAACTCCCTAGGTTGGTAGGTGCCCAATATGCCACTGGAGAGAAGCAGAGAAATAGCTCCAGACGGAATGAAGAGGCTGAGCCAAAGTGGAAACAACTCCCAGGTGTAGATGTCTGGTGGTGAAATTAAAGTCCAATGATATAAAGAATAATATTGCATAGGAATGTATAATGTTAGGTAGGTGAATCAAAGTAAACTGGAAATGACAAGCATGAATGTTGACATTTTATGAATCAGTGAACTAAAATGGACTGGAATGGGTGAATTTAATTCAGATGACCATTATATCTACTACTGTGGGCAAGAATACCTTAGAAGAAATGGAGTAGCCATTAGTCAACAAAAGGGTCCAAAATGCAGTGCTTGGATGCAATCTCAAAAACAACAGAATGATCTCTGTTCATTTCCAGGGCAAATCATTCAGTATCACAGCAATCTAAGTCTATGCCCTGACCAGTAATGCTGAAGAAGCTGAAGTTTACTGGTTCTATGAAGACCTATAAGACCTTCTAGAATTAACACCAAAAAAAGATGTCCATTGCATTACAGGGGACTAGAATGCAAAAGTGGAGAAGGCAATGGCAACCCACTCCAGTACTCTTGCCTGGAAAATCCAATGGACAGAGGAGCCTGGTAGGCTATAGTCCATGGGGTTGCTAAGAGTCGGACATGACTGAGCGACTTCACTTTCACTTCTCACTTTCATGCATTGGAGAAGGAAATGGCAACCCACTCCAGTGTTCTTGCCTGGAGAATCCCAGGGACGGGGGAGCCTGTTGGCTGCCATTTATGGGGTCGCACAGAGTTGGACACAACTGAAGCGACTTAGCAGCAGCAGCAGAATGCAAAAGTAGGAAGTCAAGAGACACCTGGAGTAACAGGCAAATTTGGCCTTGGAGTACAAAATTAAGCAGGGCAAAGGCTAACAGAGTTTAGGTAAGAGAACACACTGGTCATAGCAAACATCCTCTTCCAACAACACAAGAGAAGACTACACATGGACATCACCAGATGGTCAATAATGAAATCAGATTGATTATATTCTTTGCAGCCAAAAATGGAGAAGCAAAACAAGACTGGGAAATGTGGCTCAGATCATGAACTCCTTATTGCCAAATTCAGATTTAATTGAAGAAAGTAGGGAAAACTACTAGGGAAAACCATTCAGGTATGACCTAATTCAAATCCCTTACAATTATACAGTGGAAGTGACAAATAGATTCCAGGGATTAGACCTGATAGAGTACCTGAAGAACTATGGACAGAGTTTCATGACATTGTACAGGAGGTAGTGATCAAATCCATCCCCAAGAAAAAGAAATACAAAAAGGCAAAACGGCTGTCTGAGGAGGCCTTACAAATAGCTGAGAAAAGAAGAGATGTAGAATGCAAAGGAGAAAAGGAAAGATATACCCGTGTAAATGCAGAGTTCCAAAGAATAGCAAGGAGAGATAAGAAAGCCTTCCTCGGTGAATCAGTGCAAAGAAACAGAGGAAAACAATAGAATGGAAAAGACTAGAAATCTCTTCAAAAATATTGGAGATACCAAGGGAACATTTCATGCAAAGATGGGGACAATTAAAGACAGAAATGCTATGGATCTAACAGAAGCAAGAAAGATATTAAGAGGTGGCAAGAATACACAGAAGAACTATACCAAAAAGATCTTAACTCAGATAACCATGATAGTGTGATCACTCACCTAGAGTCAGACTGGAGTGCAAAGTCAACTGGGCCTTAGAAAGCATCAGTACAAACAAAGCTAGTGGAAGTGATGGAATCCCAGCTGAGCTAATTCAAATCCTAAAAGATGATGCTGCACTCAGTATGCCAGCAAATATGGAACACTCAGCAGTGGTCACAGGATTGGAAAAGGTCAGTTTTCATTCAAATCCCAAAGAAGAGCAATGCCAAAGAATGTTCAAACTACCATACAATTGCACTCATTTCACATACCAGCAAAGTAATGCTCAAAATTATCCAAGCCAGGCCTCCACAGTACATGAACCAAGAGCTTCCAAATGTACAAGCTGGATTTAGAAAAGGCAGAGGAACTATAGATCAAATTGCCAAAATTTTTGGATCATAGAAAAAGCAAGAGAGTTCCAGAAAAACATCTACTTCTGCTTCATTGACTATGCTAAAGTCTTTCACTGTATGCATCACAACAAACTGTGGAAAATTCTTCAAGAGATTGGAATAGCAGACCACCTTACCTGCCTCCTAAGAAATCTGTATGCAAGTCAAGAAGCAACAGCTAGAACTGGACATGGAACAATGGACTGGTTCCAAACTGGGAAAGGAGTACGTCAAGGCTGTATACTGTCACACTGCTTATTTAACTTATATGCAGAGTACATCATGTGAAATGTCAGACTGGATGAAGCACAAGCTGGAATCAAGATTGCTGAGAGAAATATCAATAACCTCAGATATGCAGATGACACCACCTTAATGGCAGAAAGCAAAGAGGAACCAAAGAGCCCCTTGATGAAGGTGAAAGAGAAGAGGGAAAAAGCTGGCTTAAGACTTAATATTTTAAAACAAAAATCACTTCACGGCAAATAGAAGGGAAGACAGTGGAAACAGTGACAAACTTTATTTTCTTGGGCTCCAAAATCACTGCAGCTGGTGACTGCAGCCATGAAATTAAAAGATGTTTGCTCTTTGGGAAAAAAGGCTATAACAAACCTAGACAGCATATTAAAAAGCAGAGACATTACTTCGCCAACAAAGGTCCGTCTAGTCAAAGCTATGGTTTTTCTGGTAGTCATGCATGGATGTGAGAGTTGGACCATAAAAAAGGCTGAACGTTGAAGAATTGATACTTTTGAGCTATGGTGTTGGAGAAGACTCTTGAGAGTCCCTAGGACTGCAAGAAAATCAAACCAGTCGATCCTAAAGGAAATCAGTCCTAAATATTCATTAGAAGGACTGATGCTGAAGCTGAAGCTCCAATACTTTGGCCAACTGATGCAAAGAACTGACTCATTGGAAAAGACCTTGATGCTGGCAAAAATTGAAGGCAGGAGAGAAAGGGGACAACAGAGGATGAGATGGTTGGGTGACATCACTGACTCAATGGACATGAGTTTGAGAAAGCTCTCGGAGATGGTGAAGGGCAGGGAAGCCTGACATGCTGCAGCCCATGGGGTCGCAAAGAGTCGGACACAACTGAGCGACTCAGTCTCAGTCTCAGTTCAGTCACTCAGTCGTGTACAATGAACACTCAGGACTGATCTCCCTTAGGATGGACTGGTTGGATCTCCTTGCAATCCGAGGGACTCTCAAGAGTCTTCTCCAACACCACAGTTCAAAAGCATCAATTCTTCTGCGCTCAGCTTTCTTTATAGTCCAACCACTGAGCGACTGAACAACACCAAATACAAAAACAGGCATTATTTTTTTCTGAAACACTATCAGTAGCTAAAAAACACATACAAATACATAAGTACTTTTAATATATGAAATATTATTCAAATATTTATATCTAAAAGAATGCCTACTCAAAGTAATCCTATATTGACATGCTTAATATTTAAACAATCCGTTCCGTTCCGTCGCTCAGTCGTGTCCGACTCTATGCGACTCCGTGGACAGTAGCCTACCAGGCTTCTCCGTCCATGGGATTCTCCGTCCATGGGATTCTCCAGGGAAGAATACTGGAGTGGGTTACCGTTTCCTTCTCCAGGGGATCTTCCCGACCCAGGGATCGAACCTGGGTCTCCCGCATTGGAGGCAGAAGCTTTAACCTCTGAGCCACCAGGGAAGCCCATTATGCTAAATATTTCTGAAAAAAGCTAATAGGGAAAAATTATATTTTTAATCCATATGTAAACTTATCCTATTATTTTCTGATATCTTTATAAAACTTAGGTTACACCTAAAATCCAAAGTTACTTTATCTATATTATTACAAAACCTACTTTTTCTTCTCTTTCTGTTTCAAGGTGTTTCTTGACAGACCAAAGTTCATTTCTGAGATTGGATAGTTCAGTCTCCTAAAGAAAAAGGAACATGAAATTTATAAGTGCATCTATATAGTTCTTAAGATAATGAAAATGCAAACTAATATTTTAAAACTTCAGTTTTACAGAAAAATAAATTCACTCATAAAAGATATACACTTTTTAAAAGCTTACTGATATGAAGGCTGCTAGATGAACATAACCAAAGATTTCATTCAGACAAATTTTGCATAGTTTGCTCTCAAGAAATATTTAACACTATGTATATCTCTTCTTCTCATCCTCTCCCAATCTATCCCACTCCTCCTTTCCAAACCTCAATCAGAGCTCAAACTTATTTGTAATTGGAATTTATAACTTTTCACTTGAAAAAAAGATATCATTCTACAATTTCAAAAAAAATTAGAAAACCATCTACTTATAAGATCTATAACATCCCTTTCAGATCTACGGCTATTTGATTCTATAGATCAAAAATTATGGTTATATGAAAATTGGCCTCTACTGCTATTTGTTCTCACCAGAGATGCTTTCATTGATGAGTGTTCTTGTTCTTTGCTCTTATAAAGTCCTAATTCTGAGTCTCTTTCTTCAACAATTTTATCATATTGGTGCTATATTAAATAGAACATTTTAGATGTATGAGAAGTTCAAAAGCTTATGTTTAATAACACTGTTATCCTAATGCATTTAATATTTATAAAAATGATGTTCATGAATTCAGTAATATATATTTGAGCATATTTTTAAATTTTTTTAATTACATTTTTAAATGCTAACAATAAAAACAATAAAACATAGATAACGGTCTTAGAAATAACTCAAGAACAAAAAATAATTTTTTTTAATTAGGAATAATGAATTTCATAATTTAAAAAAAAATTAGAAACACAAGGACCTCTTAGAAAAACTGCTGATTCCAGATCTTGGGCAGGAAATACAAGATGAGTCTTAATATTTTGTTGCAACAGAAAGTAAGAAAGCTATCACAGATTATTAGGGTCAAGTCAAAAGGTACTGCCAACCAGTTTGAAGAGGTTCCCACCGGCCAAAGTTGGGACAATTTAAGTAACAATAAGGATGAAAACTACTGGATTAAGACATACTAAAATTGCTTACATTTATAAGTTCACAATATTATTTAAAATACTTTAATTTCTCATAGGTTACTTCATAATAATATCCTAGGCAATAACTTATATAAGATTAATTGATAGGTATAGCCCACTTCCTATTGAAATCCTGAAGAGTATAAGACTTAATTCTCTAAGAGAATGATTACTTTAAAACAACAGTAAAAAGTAGAGCACACTCACAAACACAACTAACATAGTTTTACATCTATTTATTATTGTTTAGTCTAGTATGTGTTGGACACAGGTAGAGGATACAAATATTATATTTATTTAAGCACATATACTAGGTATGTATTTAAATAAAAATAAGATGGAAAATTCTGTAAGAGACTACTAAGAAAACTGAGAACAAGAGTGGTTATATCTACCCATAAAATGATGGGGAAAGACTTCTTCAAGGAAGTGACACTTAGGCTCAGCTTCAGGTAGTGAAGATTCAGGAAAATGAGAGATCAAGGGTATTCCAGCTATAATTAGACACTGTTGTCTAGACAATTTTCTCTAACAAATCAGAATACTATATTTTACCATTTTATGCACAAAGATTTCTAAAATTGATACAATTGATTCATTATACGAAAGGGAAAAAATTACCTTATGTTTTTCCATAAGTGCTACCATTTCAGCTATTTTATGTTGACATCGTATATCAATTTCTTTCTGTAATTTTACTGCTTCATCAGCTACTACTTTTGCTTTTGCAACCTATGAAATAAATTTAAAGTTTTTTTAAAATTAATGCCCAAAAAGCAAATTAAACTCAAATGTTAAATTTAGGTTAAAATGAAGAAATCAAACACCAGGAAATTAGGAAAGCCAAGTAGAAAATGCACTACTGTTTTGGTTTATTTTAGTTAGGGTCTTCTATCAAGTGAGATAACAGTATAACACTGTAAAGATCATTTAATCTTTTCAAAACAGTTATACACTACTCAATACTTAAATACTTAACATAATAATAATTTTAGTTTCTATTTTAAAAAGCTAATTAATTGTCCTTGATATAATTTACTAAATCTTCTAAAGAATTATAATGTTAAAAGTAAGAACTATTACTTTTCTCTTAAAATGTTAACATAGAAATATATGGTTTTAGTATAACAAGTTCTCAAACATATTTAGGTTTTCCTACCTCTCCCAAAAGATTTTCTTCTAATAACTTTTTGTCCTCAATTTCTTTCTGATAGCTGTCAGTCACTTGTTTAAACTTTTGTTTGGCACCTTCTAGTTCTATCTCTAATTTACTGACCTTTGAATAAAGAAAATAGAATGAATATTAGTAAATGCTGTGGATTACTTTAAAAAATGCATTCTTTTTGTGGTTTGTGACTCTCAGAAGACGATTTATTTATAAGATATTACAGTTGGATCATTTTCCTTACAGTTTTCATATGGGGAGATGTGCTTTATTTTTCACAAAATCTATCTTTTCCTCTAAAATACGTAGTCTTGACAAGTAATATCCTAAAAGCAGGCATTTTTTTTTAAATTTTTTAACAATATTTAAATTATTTAGTCTCTGTTGTTTTATTACAATAAGTAACTATTCCATTTGGACAGAACACCCATGTGATTCAAAGAAAAAGCGACGGAGAGGGAGGAGGGGTGGGGGGTTCAGGATGGGGAACACATGTACACCCGTGGTGGATTCATGTCAAGGTATGGCAAAACCACTACAATATTATAAAGTAATTAGCCTCCAATTAAAATAAATAAATTTATATTACAAAACTAGGTTTACTGTGATATAACTTATATGCAAAAAAAAACCCACATATTTAATGTGGAAATCCAGCTGAGCTGGATATTAATGGAGTTCCAACTTAGCTATTTAAAATCCTAAAAGATGATACTGTTGAAGTGCTGCACTCAATATGCTAGCAAATATGGAACACTCAGCAGTGGCCACGGGACTGGAAAAGGTCATTTTTCATTCCAATTCCAAAGAAAGGCAATGCCACAGAGTGTTCAAACTACCATACAACTGTACTCATTTCCCATGCTGCTGCTGCTGCAAGTCACTTCAGTCGTGTCTGAATCTGTGTGACCCCACAGACGGCATCCCACTAGGCTGCCCCGTCCCTGGGATTCTCCAGGCAAGAACACTGGAGTGGGTTGCCATTTCCTTCTACAATGCATGAAAGTGAGAAGTAAAAGTGAAGTCACTCAGTCGTATCCAACTCTTAGCGACCCCATGAACTGCAGCCCACCAGGCTCCTCCGCCCATGGGATTTTCCAGGCAAGAGTACTGGAGTGGGGTGCCATTGCCTTCTCCCATTTCACATGCTAGCATGTGAAAATCCTTCAAGTGAGGCTTCAGCAGTACATGAACCGAGAACTTCCAGATGTACAAGCTGGATTTAGAAAAGGCAAAGGAACCAGAGATCAAATTGCCAACATCCACTGGATCAGAGAAAAAGCAAGGGAATTTCAGGAAAACATCTACTCCTGCTTCATTGACTACACTGAAGCCTTTGACTGTGTGGATTACAACAAACTGTAGAAAAATCTTAAAGAGATGGGAATACCAGACCACCTTAACTGTCTCCTGAGAAACCAGTATGCAGGTCAAGAAGGAACAGAACAGACATGGAACAACCAAGGGACTGGTTCAAAATTGGAAAAGGAGTACGACAAGGCTGTTTACTGTCACCCTGTTGATTTAACTTACATGCAGAGTACATCATATGAAATGCTAGGCTGGATGAATCATAAGCTGCAATCAGGACTGGCAGGAGAAATAACAACCTCAGATATGCAGATAATACCAGTCTAATGGCAGAAAGTGAAGAAGAACTAAGGAGCCTCTTGCTGAGGGTGAAAGAGGAGAGGGAAAAAGCTGGCTTAAAACTCAACATTTAAAAAGCTAAGATCATGGCATCTGGTCCCATCACTTCATGGCAAATAGATGGGGAGACAATGGAAATAGTGACAGACTTTATTTTCTTGGGCTCCAAAATTACTGCGCACTGTGACTGCAGCCATGAAATTCAAAGACACATGCTGTTTGTAAGAAAAGTTATGACAAACCTAGATAGCATACTAAAAAATGAAAATATATCACTTTGCCGACAAAGGTCCATATAGTCAAAGCTATAGTTTTTTCAGCAGTCATGTACAGATGTGAGTTGGACCATAAAAAGGGCTGAGTGTTGAAGAATTGATACTTTTGAATTGTGGTGCTGAACAATACAGCACACACACTCCCTTGGACTGCAAGGAGATCAAACCAGTTAATCCTAAAGGAACTCAACCCTGAATATTCATTGGAAGGACTGATGCTGAAGCTGAAGTTCCAATACTTTGGCCACCTGATAAGATCCAACTTACTAGAAAAGACCCTGATGCTGGGAAAGATTGAGGGCAAGAAGAGAAGGGGTTGACAAAGGATGAGATGGTTGGATGGCACCATCGACTCAATGGACATGAGTTTGAGGAAACTCCGGGAGAAAGCCAAGGACAGGGAAGCCTGGCATGCTACATTCCGTGGGGTTACAAAGAGTCAGAAATGACTTAGTGACTGGTCAACTACACTTAATGTATACAGTTTGATGAGTTTGGACATATGCAAGCATCAATGAAATTATCATCAAAATCAAGATGACAGATATACCCATCACCTTCAAAAGTTTCCTTCTGTTCCCTTTTTTCCCATAAGAACATTAAGAGTCTACCCTCTTAACAAATTTTAAAGTAAACAATACAGAATGGTTGATTAGAGGCATTATGTAATACAGCAGATCTCTAAAACTACATTATCATGCATAACTGAAGTGAAGCGTTAATAGCTCAGTTGTGTCTGACTCTTTGCAACCAAATGGACTTCAGTCCACCAGGCTCTCTGTCCACAGAGTTCTCCAGGCAAGAATATTGGAGTGGGTTGCCATGCCCTTCTCCAGGTGATCTTCCAGACCCAGGAATCAAAGCTGGGTCTCCCACATTGCAGGCAGTTTCTTTACCATCTGGGCCACCAGGGAAGCCATAACTGAAATTTACACAAATTGAAGAACAATTCCCCATTTCCCCCTCCCGCCAGTCCCTGGTATTTCTGTTTTCATGTGATTGACTGTTTCAAGTATCAGGCAGTATTTGTTCTTCAGTGACTGGCTTTTGCTGCTGAATTGGAAGTATTCTTTATATATTCT
Source organism: Moschus berezovskii (assembly GCF_049115385.1). NCBI lineage: Eukaryota > Metazoa > Chordata > Mammalia > Artiodactyla > Moschidae > Moschus > Moschus berezovskii. The sequence goes on along the minus strand of NC_142463.1, from coordinate 94,452,275 downwards.
GGATATTAGATCATTACCAACTACATGATTTGCAAATACTTCTCCAGTTCTGTGGGTTGTCTTTTCACTCTCCTGATGGTGTCCTTTGATCCTTTGATAGTGTTCTTGTGAACATTATAAATAGAGCAAAAAGATTCAATACAATCTCTATCAACATTCCAACTGCCTTTTTGTCAGAACAAATTGATACTAAAATTTACAAAATTTCCAAGGGACCCTGAAGAGCCAAAACAATCTCGGAAAAGAAGATTGCTGGAAGACACATAATCCCCAATTTTAAAACTCACTATACAAAGCTACAATAATCAAAACAGTGTGGTACTGACATAAGTTAAACATATGTATCAATGTCTAACCCTTATGGCAGAAAGTGAAGAAGAACTAAAGAGCCTCTTGATGAAACTGAAAGAGGAGAGTGAAAAAGTTGGCTTAAAGCTCAACATTCAGAAAACAAAGATCATGGCAGCCAGTCCCATCACTTCATGGCAAATAGATGGGGAAACAGTGGAAACAGTGGCTGACTTTATTTTGGGGGGCTCCATAATCACTGCAGATGGTGACTGCAGCCATGAAATTAAAAGACGCTTACTCCTTGGAAGGGAAGTTATGACCAACCTAGACAGCATATTAAAAAGCAGAGACAATACTTTGCCAACAAAGGTCCGTCTAGTCAAGGCTATGGTTTTTCCAGTAGTCATGTACGGATGTAAGAGTTGGACTATGAAGAAAGCTGATCGCCGAAGAATTGATGCTTTTGAACTGTGGTGTTAGAGAAGACTCTTGAGAGTCCCCTGGACTACAGGAGATCAGTCCTGGGTGTTCACTGGAAGGACATATTGAAACTGAAACTCAAACACTTTGGCTACTTGATGCAAAGAGCTGACTCATTTGAAAAGTCCCTGATGCTGGGAAAGATTAGGGCAGGAGGAGAAGGAGGCGACAGAGGATGAGACGGTTGGATGGCATCACCGACTCAATGGACATGAGTTTGGGTAAACTCTGGGAGTTGGTGATGAATAGGGAGGCCTAGCATGCTGCAGTCCATGGGGTCGCAAAGAGTCGGACAGGACTGAGTGACTGAACTGAACTGTACAGAACAGGAAGTCCAGAAATAAAGCCATCACCATACAACTATGGTCAACTTATTTTCAATAGAGTGACAAGACAATTCAATGGAGAAAGAATAGTCTCTAACAAATGCTGCTGAAACAAATAATTACTACATGGAAAAGAATAAAGAATGAACCTCAGGCCACATTACAAAAATAACTCAAAACAGATTTAAATGTAATCAGTTCAGTTCATTTCAGTCACTCAGTTGTGTCCGACTTTTTGCAATCCCATGAACCGCAGCACGCCAGGCCTCCCTGTCCATCACCAACTCCCAGAGTTCACCCAAACCCATGTCCATTGAGTCGGTGATGCCATCCAACCATCTCATCATCTGTCATCCCCTTCTCCTCCTGCCCTCTATCTTTCCCAGCATCAGGGTCTCTTCCAATGAGTCAGCTCTTCGCATAAGGTGGCCAAAGTATCGGAGTTTCAGCTTCAACATCAGTCCTTCCAATGAACACCCAGGACTGATCTCCTTTAGGATGGACTGGTTGGATCTCCTTGCAGTCCAAGGGACTCTCAAGAGTTTTCTCCAACACCACAATTCAAAAGCATCAATTCTTCTGTGCTCAGCTTTCTTTATAGTCCAACTCTCACATCCATACATGACTACTGGAAAAACCATAGCCTTGACGAGACAGACCTTTGCTGGCAAAGTAATGTCTCTGCTTTTCAATATGCTATCTAGGTTGGTCATAACTTTTCTTCCAAGGAGTAAGCATCTTTTAATTTCATGGCTGCAATCACCATCTGCAGTAATTTTGGAGCCCAGAAAAATAAAGTCAGCCACTGTTTCCCCATCTATTTCCCATGAAGTGATGGAACCTGATGCCATGATCTTAGTTTTCTGAATGTTGAGCTTCAAGCCAACTTTTTCACTCTCCTCTTTCACTTTCATCAAGAGGCTCTTTAGTTCTTCTCACTTTCTGCCATAAGGGTGGTGTCATCTACATATCTGAGGTAACTGATATTTCTCCCGGCAATCTTGATTCCCACTTCCTCCAGCCCAGCATTTCTCATGATGTACTCTGCATATAAATTAAATAAGCAGGGTGACAATATACAGCCTTGATGTACTCCTTTTCCTATTTGGAACCAGTCTGTTGTTCCATGTCCAGTTCTAACTGTTGCTTCCTGACCTGCATACAGGTTTCTCAAGAGGCAGGTCAGGTAGTCTGGTATTCCCATCTCTTTAATGCTAAAACTAAAAACCCTTAGAAGAAAATGGGAACTAAAATTCATGACAATAGATTTGGCAACGGATCCTTAGATATGACACTAAAAAAACAAACAACTAAAGAAAAACAGATAAAATGGGTTTCATCAAAGACATATTCTTAATGAGATTGTCTATAAAAAATCAACATGTCAACTTCTATTGTTTCCATATATTTTGTATAAATATTTACTATATAATAATTACCAAAAGAGGACCTTTAAGTAGCACTCACTCTGCAGAATCACACAGTACCTTAGGACTGAATTAGAAATGAGAAAGGGGTAGAGGACAGGAGGAATGGTAATTTAAAGATGAAATACCCTGTGTTCTATACCCATGATACAACTACCAACTTTAAAGGACAGGACATTTTCAACATTGATAAAGAATTCTGAATGCCTTTCTTCATTAGTTTTCCTTTCCACCCTCTCAAGTGTAACAAAGACTCTTAATTTAATATTCATCGTTCCTCTCCTCTTTTTATAGCTTTATTGCATAATTATGTATCAGTATTTCAGAATTTTTGTTTTAGAACTCTATATAAATGTTTTCATAGTATGCATAATTTTTCTGTCTTGCATGTTACGCTCAGCAGTAGGTTTTACATATTTCTGTGAATATAGTTCCTTCATTTTCTCTACAGAGTAGTGCTCCACTGTATGAATATACTATGGTTTATTTGTGTACTCAAGTGTTCATGGACACCAAATTGTATCCAACTTGGAGTTAATACACACAGTAATGGTGTTAATGTTCTCAAAAACATCTCCTGGTACAAGTCTATAAATGTCTTTATACCCAGAACTGAAATTGCAGGTTGCCTGTTCAACTTTACAAGATAACAACACTGTGTTATAAAGTATATGTACCAATTTAAACTCCTAGCAATCATGTGTGAATATGTAGAATAATTTTGGAGAGAACCAGAATTTTCACATAAATGGTATATTGTTAAAATCACACCTTCTAGTAGCTTGTTATACATGTTTAATACTAGTAACTATTTCTGTGTAATGACTGTATATCTAACATCCTTAATAAACACACTCAATACTTATATTAACTCATCTGGAGATTCTTATAGATTTTCTACATATGCAGCTCCCATCTAAAATCAACTGAATCTGCTGTTTTGTGAAGATTTTAAATGGCTGATTCAATCTCTTTTAGGACTATTCAGCCTAATTATTTTTTTTGACATTGTTTTGGTGAATCTATTTCACTTTAACTTTTTAAAATACACTGGCATAACAATGTTCATAGTAAAGGTATTAACTTTAAACTTTAAAAAATACATGCCATAATTTCTAGATTAACAGAACTGTGGCTAGAGAACATACTCTGTGTGATTTCAAGCCTTTGAATTTTGTAGCCTTATACATGATATTTTTATTAACTGAATGTTCTTGAAGAGTATGTTTCCTTCACTTTTTGACCTAAAAAAATCTCCCTATTTCTCCAACACACTTAAAAGAGAGATATGCTAGAGACATAATTCAAGGTTGACATTTTTTCTGTACTTGAGAATATTTTTTCATTGTTTTCTAACTTACACTGTTGCTTGTTGGAATGTCCATGGTAAATTTCTTGTCATTCTTTCATTGGTGATCTCTTACATTTCTCCAGCTACTTTTAAGACCCATCTATGTCTAATATTCTGTAGTTTTATATATTAAGTCTAGTTCTGGATTTATCCTAATTTTTCCTTCTTGGTATATATCACTCTTCCTATATCTGTGAATTCATAAAATCTAACTATTTACTGCCGCTCCCCAATTCACTCTATTCTTTCCTTCTTTCTGGGCAATACAAAAACCATTATAAAAACAAATTCACTAAATTAAGTGGCAATAATAAGAACATGATACCATAGAAGTTGGGCTTCCCAGCTGTCACTAGTGGTAAGGAACCTGCCTGCCAATGCATGAGACTTAAGAGACATTGGTTCAATCCCTGAGTTGGGAAGATCCCCTGGAAAAAGGCATGGCAACCCACTCTAGTATTCTTGTTTGGAAAATCCCACAGAGGAGCCTGGAGGGCTACAATCCAAAGGGTCACGAAAAGTCAGACATGACTGAAGTAGCTTAGCACACATGCATGCACCATATAAGTTAGACATGAGAGATAAAGGAGATTTATGTATTCTGAAGCTAAAATGTATCAGTAAAAAGGACAAAAATTATGAACTCCAGCTATATGCTGTTTATAAAAGACACATCTAAAACAAAGGAACAGAAAGCACAATAGTGAATAGGTTGCTAAAAATACAACACTGTACATCAACTATACACCAATAAAATTTTTAAATAAATAACACCATTCAAACACTAAACACTAAGAAGAAAATTAGTATAATTATAACAATAAAACAGAAGAATTACTCTCTAAGGCAAGAGAATATTACTACATAAAGGGAGTGTCTTTATTATGGAAAAAAAGTTCTATTATATGTAGAAAAAAAAACCACTCCTTTATCTATGCAGTATTATAGAACAGACAGAAGTGGTAAAGAAAATAATGGGCAAGCTAAACACAAAATAAACGTTGGATTCTGACTTAAAGCCTGCCATCATATGAGGCTATACAATTGAAGTACATTAACTCACTTGCCATTATAAAGCCTGCCACCAGATGCAGCTTAATTGTCACTTGCCACTCACTGATAGGATTTCGGTATGAATCTGCAAGTAACTGATTTATTATGGTCTCTATGCAGTCAAACCTTTCTGCTAATAGTAATCTGTATTTGCAGCTGATCCCCAGTGCTAACATACCTCAGCTCCACCTCAGATCATCAGGTTTTAGATTCTCATAAGGAGCATGCAACCTAGATCCCTCAGCACACACAGTTCACAGTAGGTTTTGCACTGCTATGAGAATCTAATGCCTCCACTGATTTGACAGGAGGCAGAGTTCAGGAGGCAATAAGATTGATGGGGAATGGGTGTAAATACAGATGAAGCTTTGGTCACTTGCCTGTCACTCACCTGTTTTGTGGCCTGGTTCCTAGTAGGCTATGAACCAGTACCAGTCCATGGTCCAGGGGTTGGGGACCCCTGGCTTAAATGATTTTAACACAGCTAAACCAAAGATGTACATTCTATTACAACTAAAATAATTGCTACAATATAAAGGGCTTTGTTGCTGTGGTTCAGTCACTAAGTAATGTCCGACTCTTTGCAACCTCATCAGCACATCAGGCCTTCCTGTCCTTCGCTATCCTTCACTGCCCTGGGCTTCCCAGGTAGCATTAGTGGTAAAGAACCTGCCTGCCAATACAGAAGATGTAAGAGATGTGGGTTTGATCCCTGGGTCCAGAAGATCACCTGGAGAAGGACATGGCAGCCCACTCCAGTATTCTTGCCTGAAGAATCCCATAGACACAGTAGCCTGGCAGGCTACATTTCATAGGATCGCAAAGAGTCAGACATGACTGAAGAGACTTAGTACACATGCAAAGGGCTTAACTTTCTAAATTCTCATCTATGTACTAGTATTTTTTAAAAAAAATAAAGATTCCAAATACCTTTATCTCATAAACATTCAGTTGCTTGCTTTCTGCTGTATTCTTTTTTTTTAAGGCCTTATTCTGTTAGAAGTAAAAAATAAAGGATTATGTTTAATATCAAAGTGATTCAAACTTATACTTTCACTGACTTAGACTAAAATTACTACAGTAAAGAAAAGCATTATTCTCTAAAACTGCAGTGAATATAAAGGGTTTTTTTTAAAAAAAGTAATTTGATTTTGAGAATCAGTACATACCTCCTGCTGGAGTTCTTCAATAAATTTGCTTTTATTTTCAACCTGTTTCCTCAAATTGTTACACTAAAAAATGAAGAGAAATTAAAATTATTTTATTCAATATTCCAGTCAAAATAAATACTTTCAAACTAACAAAAATATTAACATAGAGATTACTTCAAAAACTATGTCATTAGGAGTTCCCTGATGGTGTCTTGGTTAAGAATCCACCTGCCAATACAGGGAAGTGAAGTCGCTCAGTCGTGTCCAACTCTTTGTGACCCCATAGACTGTAGCCTACCAGGCTCCTCTGTCCACGGGATTTTCCCGGCAATAGTACTGGAGTGGATTGCCATTTCCTTCTCCAGGGGATCTTCCCAACCCAGGACTCAAACCCAGGTCTCCCGCATTGTAGACAGATGCTTTACCATTTGAGCCACCAGGGAAGTCCGCCAATACAGGGAACATGGGTTCAATCTCTGGTCTGGGAAGATGCCACATGCTGTGGAACAACCAAGCCCATGCACCACAACTACTGAGCCCACACTCTAGAGCCCATGCACAACTACTGAGCTACCATGCTTCAAGTACTGAAGGCCATGAGCCCAGAACCCATGCTCTACAAGAAAACCCACTGCAACGAGAAGCCCATGCACAGAAACAAAGAGTAGCCCCCATTCACCGCAACTAAAAGAAAGCCCATGGGCAGCAACAAAGACCTAGCACAGTCAAAACTACATAGTCATGTCATTAAATATTTCTGTTAATGCCAAACCTACCTAGGGTAAAGGACATAAGAGATAAAACTGAGAGCTCACTAAAGGTACAGAATACAGTAAGACAAGCCTGCATAAAGTCCCAAACCCAAAAGACTACCTAATCAGTGAAAGCATAAATAAGAAATAAATCTGCCACACAGAAGGATACAGTAAGAAAACTTGTCTTGACCTTGGCACTGAGTGAATGGTATAAAAACTGTTCTGAAAATCTGTAGTAGCCATGAAGTGGCCTTATATTTGGGGGGCAAGGGTTAGTTACAGCTGAATTCATGTTACCTCAATAATCTTAAAAAACTTCAAATGGAGAATTTACTTTAAAATGGGCTCCTGTTAGTAGTACCCTCAAGATAATCTTTTTGGGAGGTGATGGACAGGGAGGCCTGGCGTGCTGTGACTCATGGGGTCTCAAAGAGTCGCACACGACTGAGCGACTGAACTGAACTGAACTGATCAATTTCAACACAAGCCTCAAAGAATTACCACAGATAGTTCCAAGAAATCAAAAAATGTAAAGAAATAAGGCTCCAAGAGTAAAAATCAGTAGAAAGAACAAAGAGCAAAATCAGAACTGAAAAGGCTTCACATATTGAAATTATTAAACAAAGAATATCAAATTAAAATATTTTAAATATTGTTTTTAAAGACCTGAAACTATGAAAAAGAAACAGACCATAAAGGACAATTGATCAGATTTTTAAAAGAACTAATTATCGAACAGTCTTTGGGACTTTGTGGGAGAGGGTGAGGGTGGGATGATTTGAGAGAATGACATTGAAACATGTATGTTGTCATATGTGAAACGAATCAGCAGTTCAGGGTCAATGCATGTTACAGGTTACTCGGGGCTGGTGTGCGGGGATGACCCAGAGGGAGGATAAAGGGAGGAGGGAGGTGAGAGGGGGATTCAGGAGGGGGAACTCATGTACACCTGGGGCGAATTCATGTCAATGTAGGGCAAAACCAACCAATATAATATTGTAAAATAAAAAAAAATAAATTAAAAAAAATAATAAAATAAAAATAAAATAAAATAAAAAAAACTTCAGTATGCAGGTCAGGAAGCAACAGTTAGAACTGGACATGGAACAAAACTGGTTCCAAAAAGGAAAAGGAATACGTCAAGGCTGTATATTGTCACCCTGCTTATTTAACTTATATGCAGAGTACATCATGAGACACGCTGGGCTGCAGGAAGCACAAGCTAGAATCAAGATTACCGGGAGAAATATCAATAACCTCAGATATGCAGATGACACCACCCTTATGGCAGAAAGTGAAGAAGAACTAAAATGCCTCTTGATGAAAGTGAAAGAGGAGAGTGAAAAAGTTGGCTTAAAGCTCAACATTCAGAAAACGAAGATCATGGCATCTGGTCCCATCACTTCATGGGAAATAGATGGGGAAACAGTGAAAACAGTGTCAGACTTCATTTTGGAGGGCTCCAAAATCACTGCAGATGGTGACTGCAGCCATGAAATTAAAAGACACTTGCTCCTTGGAAGGAAAGCTATGACCAACCTAGACAGCATATTAAAAAGCAGAGACAATACTTTGCCAACAAAGGTCCGTCTAGTCAAGGCTATGGTTTTTCCAGTAGTCATGTATGGATGTGAGAGTTGTTCTATAAAGAAAGCTGAGCGCCGAAGAATTGATACTTTTGAACTGTGGTGTTGGAGAAGACTCTTAAGAGTCCCTTCGACTGCAAGAAGATCCAACCAGTCCATCCCAAAGGAGATCAGTCCTGGGTGTTCATTGGAAGGACTGATGCTGAAGCTTAAACTCCAATACTTTGGCCACCTCATGAGAAGAGTTGACTCATTGGAAAAGACCCTGATGCTGGGAGGGATTGGGGGCAGGAGGAGAAGTGGACAATAGAGGATGAGATAGTTGGATGGCATCACCAACTCCATGGACATGAGTTTGGGTGAACTCTGGGAGTTGGTGATGGACAGGCAGGCCTGGCGTGCTAAGATTCATGAGGTCGCAAAGAGTCGGACATGACTGAATAACTGAACTGAACTGAATAAAAATGTAATTAAAATTTAAAACTCAATAGAGACAAGAAAATCAGTCACTTCTTGGCCTTACCAAATGAATGCTGAACAAAGTTTTAAACTATCAGTTTTAAGTATAACCAGATTATTATATTGCCTGAGAAAGCATGTTTTACATATTTCTCCATTCTTCAGACCATCAAAATTTACTCCCTTGAGAGTTAATATTGATGATCATATCTTTCTCCTACTTAGCTTTCCCTAGAAAATTATAACTGACATTCAGTTCAGTCGCTCAGTTGTGTCCGACTCTTTGTGACCCCATGAATCACAGCACGCCAGGCCTCCCTGTCCATCACCAATAACTGACATTACTAAACAATATAAAAATTCCCTTTATAACTATAGTTAATGATAGTTCAAAAAATATGTATATATAATAACATCAAATCAATTTGGCTATTTTTACTGCCCCATCTCACTCTCCCTTCTTTCTGAACAAACTAATGAAAATTAAAGTAACTTAAGTATTCAATCTTTTTAAATTTAAATAATATCTAAACTTAGGACTAATTAATGTATTTGATGGAATGCCCAGAAATTCTTATAAAATTTTTAAAATATTACAGTTCATTTTTAAGTAAAATAATTCAGGTACATAAAATCAAAGAATTTTATTCACTAGAATTCTAGCTAGAAAAAAAAGTGTTAATTATTAGAGCTCAGAACTTCAGAAAGTGAACTAAACTTTCCAAAGGATACTCACCAACTCGCTACACAGAAAGTCAAGTTTAGGACAAGTGTGTGGTGAAAGGCAGAGAAAGCGAAAGTGAATTGGTATCACCAGCCAGAGAGTAAAAACATCTCACAAAAAGAAAGGGGAAATTTTTCTGCAGCTCCTTTGACATAAAAAATGGGAGAGATATCTAAGAATGATTTTTTAAAAGCATCTTGCCACTCTAAAGATATCCATAGCAAATGCAGCTGCTGAGGGTATGAAATTTGGAGAAAGGAAAGAGATAATGGACGAGCAATTTAACAAAGCTTTGCTCTTTGAAGCATTATGCAGAAACTCCTAATTCCAAAGCCTCTTCAAACAAACCTGCAATAAAAATCCTATACTATCCTTGAAAGCCTTCAAAATAGAACTGAGATCTCTTTGTACGGGACAATGTAAAGGTTGGCCCTAAAGAGTCTAGCCATTCATATATTGTTACAGTCTCTAGTCCCAAGTATCTTTCATATCTGATAATACCTTGTTTTCTAGTATCTTCATTTGTTTATCTTTTTTTATAACTTCACATTCAATGCTTCGAGCCTAAAAAAACATTTAACATCAGGTTAAAAATGTTAACAGAAATTCTATTGTCTTCTATGAGTATCTTTTAGACATGGAATTATAAAGCTTAGTCTTATATTTCTAAAAAAAATAGTTATCAGCTCTGCCAATTTATTTCAGTTACATTTTTTTAAAAATATATAAAATTTTTATATTTAAAAAATAAAAAAATGTTTTCATGTATACATGTTAATGTTCATTATTATCTTAGCCTCATTATCACTTTACAATCTTTTATTAGCTTTCCCAGTTTATACTGAATTTTTAAAATTATATATAGATGTTTACCATCTTTTAAACATGTTTTTCACAAACATTTATTAAACTGAACTTTGTAACAATCCAGTGATGTAGAAAAATAGGTATTATTATGCCCATTTTAGAAATGAGGGGAAAAAGGCTCAGATAAAGTATAGATTGGGATAAAAGAAGAGTATAACAAATTTCAATGTCAGGTAAAATAGCCAAGAAATATTTGCAACCTGAATTCTTTCCAGGAAACTGTTTCAATAGGTAAACTGAAATCCAACCATGGAAAGCTTAAAAATACTATTAATTTGTCCTGCATTTCACTTTTTTCTTAACTCATCATTAATATCTTCTACACTGGTAAAATATATTTAAAGTTCTTAATGGAAGATTTTTGTTTCACATTAGCCATCAAATTCATGTTTTTCTCCACACCAACAAGATAAGTGTTTTGAAGCAGCCTCTGACACAAATTTTAAAGTAGTGAATTACATACCAAGTCTTCAGGAGACTAATTTAATTTGGAGGGGCTGAATTTAACTAATAAATATGAAACTGAAAGGAAAAAACAGCTTTTGGGGGGAAAAATGTGGTACAGTCTAAAGAATGTTAGAGAGGCAACTCTACCACTTCTTAGACATGTAGCTTTTGGGCACTTTTACCTTTTGGAGGCCCAATTTCCTAATTCATAAAATGAGGAACAAAATGACTTCCAGCTTAAATAACAAAAGAATCTAGAATGTTCCTGGTCATTGCAAGTCCTTAAAAATATAGCTCATCTTACCCTTAGACTATTCCAACAGTCTTAAAGCCCTCCAACATGTAAATATAATTATGACACTTTTCAGGTCAAAATTCTTCAACAACCTCAAACTTCTAAATATAACTGTGAGGCCTTAAATGATCTACCCTCATTTTTCCCCATCCTCATTCTTCCATTTATCTTCCCATCTCTCATCTTTCTATATTCTCTCTACTAACACCACTATCTTAAACTCCAACTTTTGGCCTAGATAAACTTTGTATAGTTGTTTAAATACAGGGGCCCTCTCATATTTCCAAGGCTCTCTCATACTTCATATATATATTGTGTGTGTGTAACTTGAAATACTCTTCTCCCTGATCTACTTATGCCTACCCCACTGCCTTCCACTAATTCAATTTATCAGAGGTTTTAACATGAATTTTGCTTCTTCCAGGAAGCTTGTCCTGACTCAAGTTCAGATAGTTGTCCTTTCCATGGTCTCCAATAGCAATTATATAGAAGACCTATATTTTGGTCTTTTTAGTGTAAATTCCACAGTAACCCTGATCAGTTCATAAAGTTGGATGGGGACTAATCTGTCTCCAACGGTGGGAATGCAACTCAGGCTTGGAGAGATTACTCTAGCCCCTAACTGCAATGAATGGCTCAAGTATAAGTAAGCTAAACTAGGCAAGAGTCCTAATAGTTTTTTCAAAGCTTTCAAGACTATTTTTATAGCCTTCCAACTGATTCCAGTTCCTTTCACCTCTCCCTATTATGTTCTTACAAATTAAAAATATTACTTGTCTAGCAAAAAACCTTAAATGGATCACTGCTAAGTCACTTCAGTCGTGTCCGACTCTGTGCGACCCCACAGACGGAAGCCCACCAGGCTCCCCCGTCCCTGGGATACTCCAGGCAAGAACACTGTAGTGGGTTGCCATTTTGCCCAACAAAACAAACTAAAACAAAACTTCAGCACCCAAAGCACTGCCTGGCAAATTGTAGGTAGTTAATAATATTTGTGGTATGAATGAGAAAACAAAGTCAAGGTCTTCACAATCTAATTTGATCACTGCAATCTATTTTGGCACAATTTTCTGCCACTGTATGTAATACACCATAATCACTTCACATACTTTGTACTATTCTACTTTTGTGATAATCTTCCCTAAAAGCCTTCCGATCTCAACTCTTTGAAGTCATTTCCACCAATGTACAACACAAACTTATTAATCACATTATCAGTATATTTTATATTACTAAAGCATGAGCCTCTTATTTAGCCTAAAATATAAATCAACATTTATAAATGCTAAGTGTTAAAGAAATTTAGAATTATGCCATTATTTCTTCTAGATAAAAACCACATAAGTAAAACAACTCAACGTAGCCCACATTTTTAAGGTCAACAGCCAACAACAGTCCTGGGCCCTCCAGTTATCTATACAATAGTATACTTGTTTTTGGACACCAGCTACTGCTTTTATGATTTGAAATTTTGTGATAGAACCTACTATTAAAGACAACATACATTTTCTTCACTCTTGTCCAATTTACTTTTAACTTCATCTCCTTTCTGTTTTAATTCTTCTCTCACAGATTCCAGTTCATTCCTTAAAGGAAATGGAAGAGTGACATTGCAATAAAATCTATATTTTCATTTCATTCCCTTTCTGGAACTTCTAAAATTCACTACTGATCAGTTTAAAAATTTTTATTGGTTTATATTTTCACTTTGATTGATCATTTTTCATGTATCAGTATATACACTTCTACTCCTAAATTTAAATTAACTTATACATTTACTTTGAAATTATTTAGAGCTTTATAGCTATTTTTACATAAAAAGAAACTTCTAGATAGAAAAACTTATTTCTTATTTAATTCAAGATTTCACTTTCCTGTTTTCTTAGACATCATTCTAAGACATAGTCATAATGCTGCACAAATAAATAAGGGACATATAGACAGGTGATTTTAATGAAGAACTGTATGACTGAGATATTTGCATATACATGTATCCTTATGTATGTGTAGAGTATCTCACAGAAACATACACAGGAAACCATGATACCTCTGGAGAGGAAAACTGGATAGCAGGAAGACAAAAGGCAAGAAAGATAGTTTTCTTTCCCCATATCCCTTTGTCTCTGATTTTTACACCATATGTATATATAATCCTTTCAAACTTTTTTTTTAAAAATCTATCTGCTGTGCATGGAAACAACAGTGCTTTGTCTCAGAAGGATATTTAAAGCTATTTCTAATTGCAGACTCTATTATTATTATGGCTGATATGTTACTAGGTCAAATGTGAATGCATGGAATAGTAATCAATCATGTGCAAAAACTGAGTCCAGGATGCTTACTCTTTGAGTTTTAAATATTTAATCGGCACATTCTTACTTTTCCTAAATATATTTTTATTTAGAGTTCTGTAAATCCATAGAGTAGGTAGATATACAAAAAGATATTATCCAAATAATTTCAATTCTCTTAGATAAAAAGTAGCCTTTCTCTAAATATGTATTCACTTTTCATCCCCAAAATGTTTAGTGGCTTAATCACAGATTTAACCTGTAATTTTCTGAAGAAGAAAAGTAAGCATATAAGGCAAAAGTAATCCTTAGAAACATAATAAAAGATGACTTTCCAAATACGGAAAATAGTTAAGTATCAGGCACTGTGTTCAGTGCTTTATTCATATTTCCTCATGTAATGCCCAAACAGTCCTATGAGGGACATACTAGGTTTAAGGAAATATCAAATAATTTACAACAGTTAAGTTTTAATGACCACATTCTTTAATCAAACCTAAATTAAAACTTAATACATCAGAATATAAGTACAAGCAAGAGCCCCCAAATACTTGGAAATCATCTAAATTACTAATGGATTAAAAGGAAACTGGAAATATAAAAACTCTATCCCAGAGCTACCAGGGAAGTATTTGCAATATTACAATCTTTAGCAAGGGTAATTTTGAAGGTCTTAAAAAATAAGATCTCCTATCAGCTGTCTATCAAGCATCTATAGATCTGTATCTGTGTGTCTGTTTATTGATCAATGGATTGTTGAAGCTTTGAACCCTTTAGTGGATGTTTCAGGGTCCATTGTAAGTGCTGTCACTATGCCCCCTCCATGCAGGTGTATGAACAGAGGAAGCAGCTATTTTTATGAGAATAACCTCCCCAAAAGCAAGTGTTCTAGTGGCTGTGTGGGAGGATATTGTGGAATGGGGCTTTCACAAGGCATTCCTCCAGGAACTAACGGCATCCATGCTGTTGACAGTCACCCTGATCATCATAATTGCTGCTTTAGCCACTTTAGGATTTTTCCACTATCAGAAAACCGGCTCCCTTTGTCTTCTCTGCCCAAGTTGTCAAGCTTAAGCAGTCTTAAATCCTCTGAAAATGGAAATGGGGTGACCTTCAGATCAGGGGATGATGTGAACATGGATATTAGAGTAACTGGTTTTGGGCCTGAGTCTGCTATTGACAGATCGCTGGCAATGAGGGAACATTTTGCCACAGACTTCAGGAAGCCACCCATAATATTTGAGAACCTGACATATGCCTCCAAGAACACTACTATCACAGTGGCTCAGCCAACAACAGCCCCAGTAACTGAATCTGGAACGGTGTATAACAAAAACTATGGAAGTCCCATTAACCCTGCTGAACAGGGTTCAGACACAAAGCCAACTCCCTCAAGTCCTGATGAAACTCAGCCAACAAAATGGAATATCTTCAAAAGAAAACCAAAACAAAATGTCAACTTTGAAAATCCATTCTATTCCAAGATGGAGAATGAACCAAAGGTCAATGCTGCTAAGGTTTCTTGGAAAAAAGGCTCAACTCCAGGCTGCAGTGCAACTACAGGCTACAGAAGATATTAAAGACACCGCTAATTTTGTTAGAGAAGACTCAGAGGCATAGCTGTGCTATTTAAGGAATAATTGGAAACAGACTTTTGCACATATTTTGTTTTACAAACAGATGAAAAAAATTAGCATTCAGTACTTTATTAAAAGAATATATTTTTTCCCCTGTACTCCTGTAGTTGGTACTGTTTGTAGAAACATTGCCTTGTGTGCCTTGTTCACTCATCTCATATTTTTACAAATAATTATCACCTTGTACTATATGTATTATCTTTGCACTGAACCTCACTGAAGGTAATGCTATAAATATATTGTACATCTGTAAATTTGGGAAAGATTATCACATTATTAAATTTGCTAATGAAAGTAAAAAAAAAACAGGTTATTTAGAAAATAATAAACATGAAAATACTGCATACCAAACACCAGGTCATAGATCTACAGTAGTGTTAAAAGTAAATTTTTACTTGAAATGATTTTATTAATTTATTATTTGGAAAAGATAAAGGTAAACTAAATATCAATATATCAACTTTTTAAATAACTAAAGAAAATATTAATATTTGATTGCAGGCAGAAAAAATAAACTTCTAAGTTCATTTATAAATTTATAATTTTTATATATAATATATATTTATTTATATAAATATAAACTTATAAATTATTTACATATAATATTCATAAATTTATAAATAATTTATAAATTTATAAAAACAATGGGAAAAATTTCAAAAAGAAAGCAATTTAGATTTAATTAAAAATTTTTTTTTAATTCTATATGACAAAATAATTACCCACAGTAAAAGGAAAACAACAGGTTAGGGAAATATGTGCTGTAAATAAAAAAAGATAAAGGATTAATATGTCTTTAAAAGCTTAACTAAATCAGTAAGAAAACAATCAAGACCTCAAAATATTAGTAGGCAATAGATATAAGCAATTTAGAAAGAAGAAACTCTAGCAGGCACACATAAAAAATTCCAAAGTTTACCCAAAACATTAAAATTATAAATCCTAAGAAATGTAAGTTGTTTCCATTATATCATCAAATAAATAAATGATAATAACCAAAAGTAATTAAAAGTTTTTATAACCAGCATTTTCATAAAACATTGGTTGTACTGCATACTTTACAAGTGACAGAACCTATCAGAAATCATTTGTCTATCAAAAGTAATTGAAATAAATTAATAAATTCACACTTGAAATTTACACTTTAAGAAAAAATCTGTATGTGCCAAAACGTTTACTACAGTATTATTTGTGAAAGTGAAAAACTGGAAAATGTAAATATCCAAATTAAAATAATGCTATATCTGTATATTATCATATGTGAAATGAATCACCAGTCCAGGTTCGATGCATGATACAGGATGCCTGGGGCTGGTGCATGGGGATGACTTGGAGGGAGGATATGAGGAAAAGGGAGGTGGGAGGGGGGTTCAAAAAGGGAACACATGCACACCCAGGGCAGATTCGTGTTAATGTATGGCAAAACCAACCAATATATTAATGTAAGGTAATTTGCCTCCAATAAAGTAAATAAAAAAATAAATTAAAAAAAAATGCTATATCCACTTGACTGATTGGCATATAGGTTATTAAAGTAGATGACTGTGAAAACACCAAGAAAAACAGAAAATACTTAAAATAATATTAGATTTTTTAAATATCTCTTCTAAATGTTCTGACATATAATTAGTGTACTTCCTTAAATTAATATTAATTATTAGGATATTTTTGATATTTTAAAATTAATTTCTGTATATAAAATCATTATTTCAAACTAAGTATAAAATAGGCATTATTACAATTTTATTTTTAAGCAGGATTCCAAAACAGTAATTTAAGTTTAATTTTTTACTGTATTCTACATTAAACATAAGATTAATCTAAATTAACTACAAGTTAATAGAAAAGAAATACTATTTTTGGCTAGTCAAAAAGGCCAATGCATTAGTCTTGCCTTAATTGTGTTTCTGTCTCTCCCAGACGTTCTATTTGTTTCAACATCCTTTCTTCTTGCCTTTTGCTAGTCTAAAGAAATAATCAGTGTTGTTTATATTATTATTTTGCTTCAACAGAAATAAAATTGAAACTAACATTTAAGATCTTTATCTGTCTTAAAATTCATTTAGTTATAAATAAAACAAGAGAATGTGCTATTTAACTTGTACACTGCCACACAACTTTTCCAGTCTTACTCTATTCCCCTAATAATATCTATATATTAATACTAGCTAAAAAAATTAGTCTTACTTTCTGTTTCCCACTGACACTTTGAGACTTATGTCCTCTATACATACTGTTATGGCTTTAAGGAATGCTTTTCCACTCATTGCACCTACTGACGGAGAAGGCAATGGCAAGCCACTCCAGTACTCTTGCCTAGAAAATCCCATGGATGGAGGAGCCTGGTAGGCTGCAGTCCGTGGGGTCGCTAAGGGTCGGACACGACTGAGCGACTTCACTTTCACTTTTCACTTTCACACATTGGAGAAGGAAATGGCAACCCACTCCAGTGTTCTTGCCTGGAGAATCCCAGGGATGGGGGAGCCTGGTGGGCTTCCGTCTATGGGGTCACACAGAGTCGGACACGACTGAAGTGACTTAGCAGCAGCAGCAGCAGCAGCACCTACTGAGCTCATAATTACTGATTTTTTAAAGGCAAAACTTAACGCTGTATTCTTCTGAAGGCTTCTCTTTCCCCAAGGCAGAGGAGATCCTGTGAACTCTGATAGCACTTTGTCTCCAAAACAATACATATGATATTTTAAGTACTTTTTCATTGAGTCATAAACTCCTAAGGAGGGAGGATGATATTTTATTTATCACTAAATGTTCCAGAGTGTCTTATATAATTTGCTAACAAATACTTGAATACTTTATTAAAATACTTTATAAAAATCTTGATGCTTCAAATTAGAATAACTTTATCAATAGGCAGCCTCCATCTTCTGTTGCCTTTTATTACTATTGAGGATCAATATGCGCATTTTTCTTCTAAAACAAAGTATTTAGAAGAAAAAGATAATCAGATAATCTAAGATAATCAGACTTTTAAAGCTGAAAGAATCTTCAGTGGTAATCTATTCTAAGCCCCTAATTTTACAGTAAGAAAACTGTCACTGATAACTTTCTTTTTCAACTCACATTAATGTCTTCTTGTTGTTTCTTGAGTTCTAGGGCCATATCGCTTGTTTCTTGTGCTAGTTCTTTGTTTTCCAGTGAAAGCCTGTTGCAGCTTGCAGTTAGTTCAGCATTCTTCAGCCTATTTAAAAAAATATATATATCATACCAAAATATTTACACATAAAATTATATAATGAAGAATTTTATCCAAAATAATCTTAGGGGAAAGAAAGGAAGGGTTGGGGCTACAAATGAAACAAGATTGGCTTTTAGGAAAGAATTTTTGAGGCTGAGTGATAGGTATATGGGCTTCCTAAGTGGTGCTAGTGGTAAAGAACCCGCCCGTCACTGTAGGAGACATAAGAGACACAGGTTTGATCAAGATCACTTAAAGGAGGGCATGGCACCCCACTCCAGTATTCTTGCCTGGAGAATCCCATGGACAGAGGAACCTGGTGGGCTACAGTCCATAATGGTCACAGAGTCAGACACAACTGAGGTGACTTAGCAAGCACACATGCATGCACGCACGGTAAGTATATGCTGGTTCATTACATTATTCCCTCTTTTCACATCGTATATATTTTAAATTTTTCTATAATAAGTTTTTTGAGATGTCATATATTTCCTAGCATATTTCCCATAATGCTTCCCCCTTCACCTTTCCATAAATTATGACAGGCATATTATTTTTTACATATAATATTTTCTTTCTAGCAGGCTGTCTCAGAAACTATTTCAAATTCCTGATGATTTAAGTATTACATGAGACATTAATGATACTAAATCCATTTAAATGAATATTAATATTTTCCTTAAAATAAATAAAATTTATGCATATGCACAACACTTAAACTACTCTTACAAGGTCTCAAATATTCTACATCAGAAGAGAGATTACTGCTGTTACTAGCTGCAGCGAGAATCAATTTTAAATGAGGGAAGGGAAGTGTGTGGCTCATGCACCTATATCTCCTACTTACTGATGCTGGAAATTCATCAAAGTGTTTTAATTAAAAAATGAAAAGTTGAAAGAGCAAATATACCAAGGATAACACAAATTTATATTAATCAGTTAATTCATTAAAAAGGACTTTGGTTAATAGATGAATTTTACCCAGAGCCCCTACAAAAGTACTGTTGAAAAGGTACCAGAAGCTGGGAATGGGAGCTGAAAGAGAAGTGACAAAATGCTTAGTAAATTATTTATTTCTTATTTTTATCTAGAATTGAAAAGCAACCAGAACACAAAAATTATGCTCTCCACTAGATTGCCTCCTTGAATTTAGTTCTCCCTGAGTGACAACACAACAATTATTTCCTCCTATTTTCTCTAGAAATTAAATTTACTAAGTAAGTGAAGCAACTAAATATTATGCTTGGACAATATAAGAAATGAATTTATAGTTCTGTCATTTCATCAATTCAAACCTACAAAGTAATTT
Organism: Moschus berezovskii; assembly: GCF_049115385.1. Classification (NCBI taxonomy): domain Eukaryota; kingdom Metazoa; phylum Chordata; class Mammalia; order Artiodactyla; family Moschidae; genus Moschus; species Moschus berezovskii. Next base: position 94,432,630 of record NC_142463.1, on the reverse strand, counting down.
AGGAAAACAACCAAAAAAACTACAGCTAGAACTACAAATGATTATTTTATAAGAAACTAAATAATCTCAAAATATATATATTACTCTTCTAATATAGTTCTCAAGTTTGTGATATACTCTTCTTATGCCAATAATACGTAGTTTCTTTAACAATGAAATTGATAAATTATTTTGATCTTTAATCAGAAATAAAAACTTTCAGTTCAGTTCAGTTCAGTTGCTCAGTCGTGTCCGACTCTTTGCGACCCCATGAATCACAGCACGCCAGGCCTCCCTGTCCATCACCAACTCCCAGAGTTCACTCAAACTCATGTCCATCGAGCTGGTGATGCCATCCAGCCATCTCATTCTCTGTCGTCCCCGTCTCCTCCCATAAAAACTTTAAGTCTATTCAAAAAAGCATTATACATAATTTACTAATTTAGTATTAACTACAATGAAAAGTAGTTAATATTTTATAATACTACAGAAAGTTTAGGAATTGAACACATAAACTACTTTATAGACAGAAAACATACTTCTCATTTTCAAGCTCAGTTTTCAGCTCTTTAACCTGATTTGAATAATGTTGTTCACTTGTTGCAATGGCAGTTAACTGTATTTCCAAATCATGTACTTTTTTCTGGAAAATAAACACGTATTATCACAGCAAATGCTTTTACAATTTTCTCACTTAAGAAGTATAGTCACTCTATGTAAGCAAATTATATACTTGGTAAAAAAATATGTCAAAATTTTTAAATTTAAATTGAGTTAATGCCATAGTCATTATAATTTTAATACAGTGAGCAATGACAAATGCAATACTAAAAGTAAATTTCATTTTCATATTCTGAAGCTCAACCAGTAAAATTACACTTGAAGTGAAGTGAAGTGAAGTGGTGTCCAGCTCTTTGCGACCCCATGGACTGTAGCCTGCCAGGCTCCTCTGTCTATGGGATTTTCCAGGCAAGAATACTGGAGTGGGTTGCCATTTCCTTCTCCAGTGGATCTTCCCAACCCAGGGATTGAACCCAGGTCTCCTGCATTGTAGGCAGATGCTTTTACCGTCTGAGCCACCAGAGAATATTATAAAATACTGTTGTCCGTTTTATACTATCAAGTAATCGATTTCAACTAAAATATCAATATTAAGAAAAAATATATTAGTTAATGAAATCAGGCAATATCAGAAAAGTAAGCTGCTCACACTATGTTAGAAAGGCAAATGTTAATACTGTAACAGACTGAAAATACTTTTTAAAAATAAAAGACATTCTAAAGCTATAACATGAGAACTATAAACTAAGAACTTAAAAGCTAAAATTAAAAGTAGCAACAAATAAACACTTTCAAGACATCAAGAAATGTATTGTTATAAGCCATTGGTATCTTAAATGTTGACATTTCTCTGCCTCATTATAATATGGAGGTTCTCTGTTTAAATCAATTGTGAGCACACTAAATACAGCAGAAATACATGTTCAAAAGAAATTTTGTGAAAAAATCTTGTGCAAATCTAACGGCCATATAATCTACAATGTAAATCTGTACCCTACTAACAAAACACTTGAAAGAAAAAATGTATTCTTTTTAAACGAACCTCTCTGGTTTGGAGAAGCCCAGTTAGTTCTTGTTCTGCTCCTTTTAATTCTTCAGCAATCTTCTCAAATTGTTTCTTCTCATCTAAAAGCTTTTGGTTTTCTGCCTATTTTAAGAACATTAACAAATCATGATAACCAAAGCACATATACATTCAAAATAATCCAACTTCTCAAATATAGTTGTGAAGAGAATTATGACTTTCTCTTTGGTTAAAATTTTTTAAAAAGAGAAAACAAGTCATTAAGTAATTCCAAAACTAAATATGATGACAGAGGATTTAATGGACAGAGTCCTGTAAGTTTTTATTTAAAAAGACTTACACAGACAGAAAGACAAGTGGCAGAGGAATAGTCGAACGTAGAATGCATCTCTCTTCAAAGATGCATCAGGAATACCTCTTCAGATGCAGAAGAACTTGCAGAACACCAGCTGAAACTGGCAGGAGTCCCTGACCACTGGAACCATGCAAAAATCAACAGGATGAAGGAAGAAAAGGGAAAAAGAGGAGGAGAGTGAGTAGGACTGGACCTGCACCCACGGAGTGGAGGAGCTGAAGCAGGGGTGAGGACCTCACACAGGGGCAATTGAGGCTTTAGGAGAGTGAAGCAGGTGATCTGTGATAGTCTGAATGGAGTGAGAACCACACAGACAATCCATGCCGCAGCCTTACAATGCCCAGACAGGAATGCAAGTCCACCAGAATGTATGGTGGCTGGGAGCTGGAGTGTAGTGATTGGAGAGCAATCCCAGGGTGAGGACTGCTGTTGACCGTGGGGAGATGGCCCAAAGGGACAGGAAGGAGAAGATTAGAGTGTGGAATACCTTTGGAGCAAAACCAGGAAGCAGGGCACTACCGCTGAGTTAGGGGCAGAGGGTGGAGCCATCACTGTAGCCTCTCTCCCCACACGCAAGTGCCATCAGCTGACCAACAGAGAAAGAGCCCAGAGAGGGTGGCCCTTTGAGTGCCTGATATGTCAAACAATAGACAAGGACCAGCCAGGGAGGCCCTTTGAAAGTCCAGCTGCCAAAGGCTAGAAAAAGATTCTATTAATAATAGTACTATATCTCCTGCACCTTGGCCACTGGCATCCCTAGACACTTGGCATCATGAAGGTCCCCACGATCCAAGCAACTCTGCCACCTCCAAGTTTGATCCTTACTAGAGGCAAAGCAGCCAGAGAGACTAGAAAAAAATCCTAAAATACTGTATCTCCTCTGCCCATGGTCAGCATCTTCCCTGCACACCTGGCACCACTAGGGTCCCTGCAATCCAAGTAGCTGTGCCATCTCCACGCTTGATCCCCACTGGGGCAGAGATACCATTGGCTAGAAAAAACCCTAATAGTGTCATATCTCCTGTGCCTGTAGTGACCAGATTTCCCTGCATACCTGGCATCGCCAGAATCCCTGTAATCCAAACAGCTGTACCACCTACACACCCAGTACTCACTAGCATAGAATCGAATCCTCCAGTGCACTCTCAGGAGCAAATTCTTATGGATGACCTACATGCAGCAGTAGGGATAAAACCACAATTGAGCTCCAGGGACGGAATGGCTAATCAAAAACCTTTCCACCAGCTATACAAACAGCAGAGTAAATCCATACAATCAACTGGGTAGACTCTGTGACAATGAGTGTTCCCACAAAAGAAAATGCCCTAGCTCTGGCAGCTGTGGACATTGAAGGCAAGAACATGCAGGAGTAGGGCCAGATTAGAGACTGAGTTGTCCCCACAGCAGGTCCAGAGACCAGCCCCTTCCCCAGTATTGGAGGTGGAAGTGGGCTGTGACTCACAGTGGGGAAAAGGGAGCTGACAGCTGAGACCTGAGAAAAACATTTATGATTATTCTTATATTTTGATTTCTTCTGGTTTTAGAAAAGGCAGAGGCACCAGAGATCAAATTGCCAACATCTGCTGGATCATGGAGAAAGCAAGGGAGTACCAGAAAAACATCTATTTCTGCTTCATTGACTATGCCAAAGCCTTTGACTGTGTGGATCACAAGAAACTGTGGAAAATTCTTAAAGAGATGGGAATACCAGACCACCTGACCTGCCTCTTCAGAAACCTGTATGCAGGTCAGGAAGCAACAGTTAGAACTGGACGTGGAACAACAGACTGGTTCCAAATAGGAAAAGGAGTATGTCAAGGTTGTATATGGTCACCCTGCTTATTTAACATATATGTAGAGTACATCATGAGGAACACTGGGCTGGAAGAAACACAGGCTGGAATCAAGATTGCAGGGAGAAATACAAATAACCTCAGATATGCAGATGATACCACCCTTATGGCAGAAAGTGAAGAGGAACTAAAAAGCCTCTTGATGAAAGTGAAAGAGGAGAGTGAAAAGGTTGGCTTGAAGCTCAACATTCAGAAAACAAAGATCATGGCATCTGGTCCCATCACTTCATGGGAAATAGATGGAAAAACAGTGAAAACAGTGTCGGACTTCATTTTGGAGGGCTCCAAAATCACTGAGGATGCTGATTGCAGCCATGAAATTAAAAGACGCTTACTCCTTGGAAGGAAAGTTATGACCAACCTAGATAGTATATTAAAAAGCAGAGAGACAATACTTTACCAACAAAGGTCCGTCTAGTAAAAGCTATGGTTTTTCCAGTGGTCATGTATGGATGGTGAGAGTTGGACTGTGAAGAAAGACGATCGCTAAAGAACTGATGCTTTTGAACTGTGGTGCTGGAGAAGACTCTTGAGAGTCCCTTGGACTGCAAGGAGATCCAACCAGTCCATTCTAAAGGAGATCAATCCTGGGTGTTCATTGGAAGGACTGATGCTAAAGCTGAAACTCCAATACTTTGGCCACCTCATGCGACGAGTTGACTCACTGGAAAAGACTGTGATGCTGGGAGGGATTGGTGGCAGGAGGAGAAGGGGACGACAGAGAATGAGATGGCTGGATGGCACCACCAACTCGATGGACACTGAGTTTGAGTGAACTCCGGGAGTTGGTGATGGACAGGGAGGCCTGGCATGCTGCGGTTCATGGGGTCGCAAAGAGTCGGACACGACTGAGCGACTGAACTGAACTGTAGTTGCTTCTGGATTTTTTTCGTTTTTTTCTCTGTTGCTGTTGATGTTGTTTTTATTATTATTATTACCCCTATTTAAGCATTTGAGAACTTTTTTTAATCACACCTTTTATTTCCTTTATTACTTCTACCTCTATGTTGGCTCTGAGCAGTTCTTGGTTGCTTTTGGGGGGAGTTGTTTGTTTTTCTTATTTTTCTTTTCTTATAGTTATTCTTCAGTCAGTCAGTTCAGTCGCTCAGTCGTGTCCGACTCTTTGCGACCCCATGAATCACAGCATGCCAGGCCTCCCTGTCCATCACCAACTCCCGGAATTCACTCAAACTCATGTCCATCAAGTCGGTAATGCCAGCCAGCCATCTCATCCTCTGTCGTCCCCTTCTCCTCCTGCCACCAATCCCTCCCAGCATCACAGTCTTTTCCAGTGAGTCAACCCTTCGCATGAGGTGGCCAAAGTATTGGAGTTTCAGCTTTAGAATCAGTCCTTCCAATGAACACCCAGGACTGATTTCCTTTAGAATGAACTGGTTAACTTTGCTTTTTCTTTTTTTTTTTCTCATTCTTTTTTTCCACCATGTTTGTTAGTTTGTTTTCTTTGCTTTATTCCTCAGTTGGCACTTTGCTTTGGACTTGTTTTCTGTTTTGGTTAGCTTTGTTCCTAATTGGTTAATATCATTTTTGGTTTCCTTCACTAGCCAGGCCACTCTCTTGAACTTTGTTTTCTTTGGACTGTTTTTATTTTGTTTGTGTGTATATGTGTGGGGGGGTGTATATTACTTTGTTATTGTTACTATTTATCTGGTATTGCATGTACCATTTGTCTGTAGTTCATTTTTTTTTCTTGCTTTTTCTGGTTTTGTGTGCTTGTTTTAATCTCATTCATTACCATAACAAATAGTTTGCGGGATCTTCGTTCCTCAATCAAAAACTGGACCTGAGTTTCTGAGCTGGAAGCGATGAGTACAGGACACTGGATTGCCAGAGAACTCCTCACCCTAAGGAGTATTATTAATTAGTGAGAACTTAAACAAAGGCCTTCACCTGTATCCAAGACCTGGCACCACCCAACTGCCAGCAGCACCTAGCACAGAATACCTTACCCAAGTAACAAGCAAGACAAGATCACAAATCAATCACCAGCAGGCAGGCTTCCCAAAGAAACTCCAAAACACCACTTCACACAGCCTTACCCATAAGAGGGGAAAAAAACTCACCTTTTTCCACCATAACACAGGCACAAGTCCCTACCAACACAAAGCCTACAAAAACCACTGGGCCAAAGTCACCTACTGAGGACAGAGACTGAAAACAAGAGGAACTACAACCCCGTAGCCTGGGGAAAGTGAAAGTGAAGTCGCTCAGTCATGTCTCTTTGTCATGACTCTTTTTGCGACCCCATGGACTATAGCCTGCAGGCTTCTCCATCCGTGGGATTTACCAGGCAAGAACACTGGAGTGGGTTGCCATTTCCAGGAGACTTGAAACCACAGTTAGTCAGATAAAATGAAAAGACAGAGAAATATTATGCAAATGAAGGACCAAGGTAAAAACCAACAAGACCAAATAAATGAAGATAAATAGGCACACTGCCTAAAAAAAAAATTCTGGGTACTGATAGTAAAGATGATCCAAAAATCTCAAAATTAGAATGGAGAAAATGCAAGAATCACTTAACACACTTAAAAATGACTTAGAGGAAATAACGGAGAAGGCAATGGCAAGCCACTCCAGTACTCTTGCCTAGAAAATCCCATGGACAGAGGAGCCTGGTAGGCTGCAGTCCATGGGGTCACTATGTGTCAGACATGACTGAGTGACTTCACTTTCACTTTTCACTTTCACACATTGGAGAAGGAAATGGCAACCCACTCCAATGTTCTTGCCTAGAGAATCCCAGGCATGGGGGAGCCTGGTGGGCTGCCGTCTATGGGGTCACACAGAGTCGGACACGACTGAAGTGACTTAGCAGTAGCAGAAGAAATAAAGAGTAAACAAACAATGACAAACAGCACAATTACTGACATTAAAAATATTCTAGAAGAAGTCAATAGCAGAAAAACAGGAAGAAGATAACAGTGAACATAACTGCTAAAGAGCAAAATAAAGAAAAAAGAATAAAAAGAACTGAGGATAGCCTCAGAGACCTCTGAGACAATACTAAATGCATCAATATTTGAATTATAGGTGTTCCAGAGAAGAAGAGAAAAAGAAAGGGTCTGAGAAAATTTTTGAAGAGATTATAGTTGAAAACTTCCCTAACATGGGAAAGGAAATAGTCAATCAAATCCAAGAAGCACAGAGTCCCTTACAGGATAAACCCAAGGAGAAACACACCAAGATACATATTAATCAAACTAATAATCACAAAGAAAAAACATTAAAAGTCGCAAAGGAAAAGCAACAAGTAATATACAAGGCAAACTATATAAAGTTAACAGCCAGTCTTTCAGCAGAAACTCTACATGTCAGAAGGGAATGACAGGATATATTGAAAAATTTACAACCAAGATTACTCTACCCATCAAGGATCTCATTCAAAATTGATACAGAAATCAAAAGCTTTATAGACATGCAAAAGTTAAGAGGATTTAGCACCACCAAACCAGCTGTAAAATAAATGCTTTAGCATAAGGACCTCCATAGGCAGGAAACACAAGAGAAAGAAGAGACCTACAAAAACAAACCCAAAACAATTAAGAAAATACCAATAGGAATATATGCGGAGAAGGCAATGGCAAGCCACTCCAGTACTCTTGCCTAGAAAATCCCATGGACGGAGGAGCCTGGTGGGCTGCAGTCCATGGAGTCGCTACAAGTCAGGCATGACTGAGCGACTTCACTTTTACTTTCACACATTGGAGAAGGAAATGGCAACCCACTCCAGTGTTCTTGCCTGGAGAATCCCAGGGACGGGGGAGCCTGGTGGGCTTCCGTCTATGGGGTCACACAGAGTCGGACACGACTGAAGTGACTTAGCAGCAGCAGCATATATGTATGTGTATATATATATATATCTCAAGGATTCCTTTAAATACAAATGGATTAAATGATTCAATATAAAGATACAGACTGGATAGATGGATATAAAAATGAGACCCATGTATATACTATCTACAAGAAACCCACTTCAGACCTAGAGACACATACAGACTGAAAATGAGAGGATGGAAAAAGATATTTCATGAAAATAGAAATCAAAAGAAAGGTGGAATACCAATTCTCATATCAGACAAAATAGATTTTAAAATAAATAATATTTTAAGAGATAAGGAAGGAGACTACATATTGATCAAGGGATCAATACAAGAAGGAAACATAAAAATTGTAAATATTTATGTACCCAACATAGTAGTGCTGAAGAATTGATGCTTTTGAACTGTGATTTTAGAGAAGACTCTTGAGAGTCCCTTGGACAGCAAGGAGATCCAACCAGTCCATCCTAAAAGAGATCAGTCCGGGTGTTCATTGGAAGGACTGACATTGAAGCTTAAACTCCAATACTTTGGCCACCTGATGCAAAGAGCCAACTCATTTGAAAAGACGCTGATGCTGGGAAAGATTGAGGGCAGGAGGAGAAGGGGATGACAGAGGATGAGATGGTTTGATGGCATCACCAACTCAATGGACATGGGTTTGGGTGGACTCCGGGAATTGGTGATGGACAGGGAGGCCTGGCATGCTGCAGTTCATCGGGTTACAAAGAGTCAGACACGACTGAGCAACTGAACTGAACTGATAGTAGCATCTCAATACATAAGGCAAACACTAACAGACATAAAAGGGAAAATCAACAGTAACACAATAATCACAGGGGACTTTAAAACCCCACTTACACCAATGGACAAATCATCAAAAAAAAATTAATAAGGAACACAAACCTAAAATGACACAATAGACTCAGTTCAGTTCAGTTCAGCCACTCAATCGTGTCTGACTCTTTGAAACCCAATGGTCTGAAGCACACCAGGCTTCCCTGTCCATCACAAACTCCCAAAGCTTGTTCAAACTCATGTTGATTGAGTCAGTGATGCCATCCAACCATCTCATCCACTGTCATTCCCTTCTCCTCCCACCTTCAATCTTTCCCTGCATCAGGGTCTTTTCCAATGAGTCAGTTCGTCACATCAGGTGGCCAAAGTATTGGAGTTTCAGCTTCAATATCAGTCCTTCCAATAAACACCCAGGACTGATCTCCTCTAGGACGGACTGGCTGGATCTTCTTGCAGTCCAAGGGACTCTCAAGAGTCTTCTCCAACACCAGAGTCCAAAAGCAATTCTTTAGCACTCAGCTTTATAGTCCATCTCTCATATCCATACATGACTACTGGAAAAACCATAGTTCTGACTAGATGGACCTTTGTTGGCAAAGTAGTATCTCTACTTTTTAATATGCTGTCTAGTTTGGTCATAATTTTTCTTTCAAGAAGTAAGTGTCTTTTAATTTCATGGGTGCAGTCACCATCTGCAGTGATTTTGAAGCCAAAGATTCCCCATCTATTTGCCATGAACTGGTGGGACTGAATGTCATGATATGATCTTAGTTTTCTGAATGTTGAATTTCAAGCCAGCTTTTTTACCCTCTTCTTTCACTTTCATCAAGAGGCTCTTTAGTTTCTCTTCCTTTTCTACCATAAGGGTGATGTCATCTGCATATAGATGGGCCTAATATAGATGTCTTGAGAGTCCCTTGGACTGCACGGAGATCCAACCAGTCCATCCTGAAGGAGATCAGTCCTGAATATTCATTGGACGGGCTGATGCTAAAGCTGAAACTCCAATACTTTGGCCACCTCATGTGAAGGATTGACTCACTGGAAAAGACTCTGATGCTGAAAGGATTGGGGGCGGGAGAAGGGGACGACAGAGAATGTGATGGCTGGATGGCATCACCGACTCGATGGACATGAGTTTGAGTGAACTCCGGGAGTTTGTGATGGACAGGGAGGCCTGGCGTGCTGTGATTCATGGGGTCGCAGAGAGTCAGACACGACTGAGCGACTGAACTGAACTGAATTGATATCTACAGGACCTTCTATCCAAATGCAGCAGAATACACTTTCTTCTTGAGTGCACATGGAACACTATCCAGGATAGATCACATCATGTGTCACAAATCAAGCCTCAGTAAAATTAAGAAAAATGAAACTGTATCTGAAGCTCCAGTGGTGCAATCGGTTAGCGCATGGCACTTATATGAAATTGTATCTGGCATCTTTTCTAACCACAAGGCTATGAGATTACATATTAAAGGGAAAAAAATGTAAAAAACACATACTTGGAGGCCAAACAATATGCTTCTAAATAACCAAAAGGTCACTGAAGAAATCAAAGAGAAAGTCAATATCTAGAAACAAATGAAAACACAACAAACCAAAACTTATGAGAAGCAGCAAAAGCAGTTCCAAGAGCGAAGTTATACAAGCCTACCACAAAAAATGAGCAAAACATTATATAAACAAACTAACCTTACATTTAAAGCGACCAGAAAAAGAACAAAACCCCAAAGTTAGTAGAAGGAAATAAATCATAAAGATCAGAGCAAAAATAAAAGAAGTGAAGAAAACAATAGCAGAAATCAATAAAACTAAAAGCTGGTTCTTTGAGAAGACAAATAAAATTGACAGACTCATCAAGGAAAAAAGTGATAAATCCACAACAAACATTATTTTCAAAGGTGAAAAACTGAAAACATTTTCTCTAAGATCCAGAATAAAACAAGGGTGCCCATCCTCGCTACTATAATTCAACATAATTTTGGAAGTCCTAGCCATGGAAATGAGAGAAGAAAAAGAAATAAAAGGAATCCCTACTGAAAAAAAGAAGTAAAACACTCAATGTTTGCAGAAAACATGTTAATATACATAGAAAACCCTAAAGATATCACCATAAAATTACTAACGCTAATCAATAAATTTAGTAAAGCCACAGGATACAAAATCAATACACAGAAATCTCTTGCATTCCTATACACTAACAATGAAAAATCAACAGAGAAATTAAGGAATCAATCCCACTCACCACTGCAACAAAAAGAGTGAAATACCTAGGAATAAACCTATTTAAGGAGACAAAGGACCTGTATGTAGAATTATAAATCACTGATGAAAGAAATCAAAGACCACACAAACTAATGGAGAGATATATCATGTTCCTGGATTGAAAGAACCAATACTGTGAAATTAACTATGCTATCCAAAGCAGTCTATAGAGTCAATGCATCTCTATCAAATTACCAATGGCATTTTTCACAGAACTAGAACAAAAAATTTCACAATTCATGTGTGTGTGTGTTAGTTGTTCAGTCACATCCAGCTCTTTGAAATCCCATGGACTGTAACCCACCAGGCTCCTCTGTCCATGGAAACCTCCAAGCAAGAATAATGGAGTGGGTTGTCATCTCCTTCTCTAGGAGATCTTCCCAACCCAGGGATCAAACCCAGGTCTCCTGCACTGTAGGCAAATTCTTTACCACCTGAGCCACCAGGGAAGCCGATATGTATGGAAACACAAAAGAACCCAAATAGCCAAGGCAATCTTGAAAAAGAAGAATGAAGCTGGAGGAATAATCCTTCCTGACATCAGACTATACTACAAAGTTACAATCATCAAAACAGCATGGTAGTGGCACTAAAACAAAGACCAATGGAACAAGATAGAAAACCCAGAGGTAAACCCATGCACCAATGGACACCTTATCTTTGGCAAAGGGGAGGTAAGAATATATAACAGAGAAAAAACAGCCTCTTCAATAAGTGGTGCTAGGAAAAATGGACAGCTATATGTAAAAGAATGAAATTAGAACACTTCCTAATACCATACACAAAAATAAACTCAAAATGGATTAAAGACCTAAATGTAAGGCCCCAAACTAGAAAATTCTTAGCAAAAAATATAGGCAGAACATTCTTTGACATAAATCGCAGCAAGATCCTCTATGACCAACCTCCTAGAGTAATGGAAATAAAGACAATAAATGTGGCCTAATTAAATTTTAAAGCTTTTTCACTACAAAGCAAAGTATAAACAAGCTGAAAAGATGGCCCTTGTAATGGGAGAGAATACTTGCAAATGAAAGAACTGACAAAACATTAATCTTTAAAATATACATGCAGCTCAAGCAGCTCAATATCATAAAAACATACAAACCAATGGGAAAAAAAATGGGCAGGAAACTTAAACAGACATTTCTCCAAAGAAGATATTCAGATGTCCAATAAACACATGAAAAGATACTCAATACTGGTCACTGTTAGAGAAAAGCAAATCAAAACCACAATGAGGTGTCACCACACAGCAGTCAGAATGGTCATCATCATCAAATTCTAAAAACAATAAATGCTACAGAGGATGTGGAGAAAAGGTAACCCTCTTACACTGATGATGGAAATGTAAATTGATACAGCCACTATGAAGAACAGTATGGAGATTCCTTAAAAAGCTAGGAATATAACTATTAATACCACATGACCCAGCAATCCCACTACTGGGCAGATATCCTCATAGAATCATAATTCAGAAAGACACATGTACCCCCACGTTCACTGCATAACTATTTACAATAGCCAGGACATGGAAGCAACCTAGATGTCAATCGACAGAAGTATGGATAAAGAAACTGTCATATATATACAATAGAATATTACTCAGTCATAAAAAGGAATGAATTTCAGTCACTTGAACTGAGATGGATGAACCTAGAGCCATTATACAGAGTAAAGTAAGTCAGAAAGAGAAAAATAAATATTAACACATATATATGGAATCTAGAAAATGGTACTGATGAACCTATTTGTAGGGCAGCAACAGAGACACAGACATAGAGAATGAACTTGTGGACACATCAGAAGAAGGAGACCATGGGACAAATTGAGAGAGTAACACTAAAATATATACATTACCATGTGTAAAGCAGATAGCTAGTAGGAAGCTGCTGTATAATACAGGGAGCTCAGCCCAGTGATTTGTGACAAGATAGAGAGGTGGAACAGGAAGGGCAGGAGGGAGATTCAAGAGGGAGGGAATATATGTATATTATGGCTGATTCACATTGTTGTATGACAGAAACCAACACAAAATTATAAAGCAATTATCCTACAATTAAAAATACTTTAAAAAAAAGAAATGCTTTTTAGATTGGAAGAATTATTACTAATATGACCACACCATCCAATGTAATCTACAGATTTAATATAATCCCTATCAAAATACCCATTACATTTTTTTTTTACAGATCTAGAACAAGTAATCCTAGAATATACAGAAAGCCACAAAAGACCATGAGTTTCCCAGAAATCCTGGGGGAAAAAAAAGAACAAAGCTGGAGGTACAATCCTCAATGACTTCAGATGATATTACAAAGCTAAGTAATCAAAACAGGATGGTACTGGCACAAAACTAGACACACAGATGAATGAAACAAAGTAGGGAGCTCAGAAATAAATCCACACACCTATTGTCAATTAATCTATAATAAAAGGGTCAAGAATGTACAATAGAGAAAAAGCAGTCTCTTTGGTGCTGGGAAAACTGGACAACTACATGTGAAAAAATGAAGTTAGAAACATCTCTAACACCATATATAAAAATAATGCAAAATGGATTAAAACCTAAATGGAAGACTATAATCCATAAAATTCCTAGAGGAAAACATAGGCAGGATACTTTTTGCCATAAATCATAAGCAATATTTTCTTGGATCAGCCCCTAAGGCAAAAAAAGCAAAAATAAATAGATGAAACCCAAGTAAACTTAATAGCTTTTGCACAGGAAAAGAAACCATCTAGTAAACAAAAAGACAACCTACAAAATAGAAGAAAATATTTGCAAATGATAGACTGACAAGAAGTTAATATTCAAAAGATACAGACAGCTCACAGAACTCAATATCATACCAGTCAAATCATAAAATGGACAGAAGACCTGTATAATCATTTTTCCAAAGAAGACATCCAAATGGCTAACAGGCACATGAAAAAACGCTCAACATAACTAATTACTAGGGAAATACAAATCAAAAACACAACTAAATATCACCTCACAACTATGAGAATAGCTGTCATCAAAAAGTCTACAAATAACAAATGTTGGAAAGGATGTGGAGAAAAGAGAACGCTGGTACACTGCTGGTGGGAATAAACTGATGCAGCCACTATGGAAAGCAGTATGGAGGTTACCCTAAAAACTAAAAGTTACCAAATGTTGAAGCAATTCCACTCCGGGTACATATCCAAAAAAACTAAAACACAAACTCAAAACCATATATGCACTCCAATGTTTACAGCCACTCTATTTATAACAGCCAAGACAAGGAAACCCAGAAGCAACCCAAGTGCCCATCAATAGATGATTGGATTAAGAGATGTCTACACACACACTGCTGCTGCTGCTGCTGCTGCTCCTAAGTCACTTCAGTCGTGTCCGACTCTGTGTGACCCCATAGACGGAAGCCCACCAGGCTCCCCCTTCCCTGGGATTCTCCAGGCAAGAACACTGGAGTGGGTTGTCTACTCAGCCATAAAAAAGAATGAAATACTGCCATCTGCAGCAATATAAATGACCTTAGTAAAAAAGCCAGAGAGAGAACTACAAATATCATATGACTTATACGTGGCATCTAAAACATAATATAAATGAATGTATATACAAGACAGAAACATACTCACAAATGTAGAAAGCAAACTTAGAGTTACCATAGGGGAGAAAGAAGTGGGAGAGACAAATTAGAGGTAGGAGGTTAACATATACAAGCTACTACAAACAAAACAGATAATCAACAGGATATACTGTATAGCACATGAATTATATTCAATATCTTATAATAACCCACAATGGGATATAATCTGAAAAAAACTAAATCACTCTGCTGTACACCTCAAAGTAGTACAATTTGTAAAATCAACTATACTTCAACAACAACAACAAAAAAGAAAGCTCTGATAGGTTTTACACAAATAAACCTTTTTAACTTTGAAAAAACAAACAAAAAATATTTTAAATGTCAATAAGAACATACCTAATAATCATCAGTTTAAGTGAAATGGACTAAGGGACTAAATTCTCCCAACAAAAGACAAAGAGTATCTGAGTGAACATAAAAAAGATATATATATATACATACATATTATATATGTATATATGTGTATATATATACATACATACTTCTTATAAGAGATTAACCTCAGATCTAAAGACACAGACTAAAAGTGAGGGGATGGAAAAAAGTATTCCATGCAAATTTAAATCAAAAGTAAGCCAGGGTAACAACACTTATATCAAACAAAGACTCTTACAAAAGACAAAGGACATTACATGATGACCAAGGGATTAATCAAAAAGGATGTAACAATTATAAATATATATGCACCCAAGATGGAGAAGCTCTATACAGTTAGCAAAAACAAGACCAGGAGTTGACTGTGGCTCCGATCATGAACTCCTTATTGCCAAATTCAGGCTTAAATTGAAGAAAGTAAGGAAAACCACTAGACCATTCAGATATGACCTAAATCAAATCCCTTATGATTATACAGTGGAAGTAAGAAATAGATTTAAGGGATTAGATCTGATAGAGTGCCTGATGAACTCTGGACGGAGGTTCGTGACATTGTACAGGAGACAGGGAACAAGACCATCCCCATGGAAAAGAAATGCAAAAAAGCAAAATGGCTGACTGAGGAGGCCTTACAAATAGCTGTGAAAAGAAGAGAAGCGAAAAGCAAAGGAGAAAAGGAAAGATATATAAGCATCTGAATGCAGAGTTCCAAAGAATAGCAAGGAGAGACAAGAAAGCCTTCCTCAGCGATCAATGCAAAGAAATAGAGGAAAACAACAGAATAGGAAAAACAAGAGATCTTTTCAAGAAAATTAGAGATATCAAGGGAACATTTTATGCAAAGATGGGCTCGATAAAGGACAGAAATCGTATGGACCTAACAGAAGCAGAAGATATTAAAAAGAGGTGGCAAGAATACACAGAAGAACTGTACAAAAAAGATCTTCACGACAAAGATAATCACGATGGCGTGATCACTCACCTGGAGCCAAATATCTTGGAATGTGAAGTCAAGTGGGCCTCAGAGAGCATCACTACGAACAAAGCTAGTGGAGGTGATGGAATTCCAATTGAACTATTTCAAATCCTGAAAGATAATGCTGTGAAAGTGCTGCACTCAATATGCCAGCAAATTTGGAAAACTCAGCAGTGGCCACAGGACTGGAAAAGGTCAGTCTTCATTCCAATCCCAAAGAAAGGCAATGCCAAAGAATCCTCAAACTACCGCACAATTACACTCATCTCACACACTAGTAAAGTCATGCTCCAAATTCTCCAAGCCAGGCTTCAGCAATATGTGAACCGTGAACTCCCAGATGTTCAAGCTGGTTTTAGAAAAGACAGAGGAACCAGAGATCAAATTGCCAACATCCGCTGGATCATGGAGAAAGCAAGAGAGTTCCAGAAAAACATCTATTTCTGCTTCATTGACTATGCCAAAGCCTTTGACTGTATGGATCACAACAAACTGTGGAAAATTCTGAAAGAGATGGGAATACCAGACCACCTGACCTGCCTCTTCAGAAACCTGTATGCAGGTCAGGAAGCAACAGTTAGAACTGGACATGGAACAACAGACTGGTTCCAAATAGGAAAAGGAGTACGTCAAGGCTGTATATTGTCACCCTGCTTATTTAACTTATATGCAGAGTACATCATGAGGAACGCTGGGCTGGAAAAAGCACAAGCTGGAATCAAAATTGCTGGGAGAAATATAAATAACCTCAGATATGCAGATGACACCACCCTTATGGCAGAAAGTGAAGAGGAACTAAAAAGCCTCTTGATGAAAGTGAAAGAGGAGAGTGAAAAGGTTGGCTTGAAGCTCAACATTCAGAAAACTAAGATCATGGCATCTGGTCCCATCACTTCATGGGAAATAGATGGAAAAACAGTGAAAACAGTGTCAGACTTTATTTTTTTGGGCTCCAAAATCACTGAGGATGCTGACTGCAGCCAGGAAATTAAAAGACACTTACTCCTTGGAAGGAAAGTTATGACCAACCTAGATAGTATATTAAAAAGCAGAGACATTACTTGACCAACAAAGGTCCGTCTAGTCAAGGCTGTGGCTTTTCCCGTGGTCATGTATGGATGTGAGAGTTGGACTGTGAAGAAAGCTGATCGCCGAAGAATTGATGCTTTTGAACTGTGGTGCTGGAGAAGACTCTTGAGAGTCCCTTGGACTGCAAGGAGATCCAACCAGTCCATTCTAAAGGAGATCAATCCTGGGTGTTCTTTGGAAGGACTGACGCTAAAGCTGAAACTCCAATACTTTGGCCACCTCATGCGACGAGCTGACTCACTGGAAAAGTCTGATGCTAGGAGGGATTGGGGGTGGGAGGAGAAGTGGACGACAGAGAATGAGATGGCTGGATGGCATCACCGACTCTTGTGGACATGAGTTTGAGTGAACTCCGGGAGTTGGTGATGGACAGGGAGGCCTGGCATGCTGTGATTCATGGGGTTGCAAAGAGTCGGACACGACTGAGTGACTGAACTGAACTGAACTGATATGCACCCAACATAGAAGTATCTAAATACATAGTGCAAATTCACAGACATAGATGGGGCAGTTGACAGTAACACAATAACAGGGAATATTAAAACCCCATTTACATCAATAGACATATTATCTAGACAGAAAACCAATAGCCTTAAATGACACATTCAACCAAATGAACTTAACATATTTATAAACAAAAAAAGTATATATGGAACATTTTTTAAGACAGACCACATGCTAGGCCACAAAAATTATTACTAAATTTAAGAAAATTCAATTCATATCAAGCATCTTTTCTGACCACACTATGAGTGTAGAAATCAACTACAAAGAAAAAAACTACAGGGGGAAAAAATCCTCAAATATGTGGAGACTAAACAGTAGGCTACCAAACAACCAATGGATCACTGAAGAAAACAGAAAATACATGGTGACGAAAATGAAAAAACAACAATCCAAAATCTAAGAGATGCAGCAAACTCAGTTCTAAGATGGAGGTTTATTGTGATACAAGTCTACCTCTCAGGAAACCAAAAAAAAAAAAAAATCTCAAATAACCTAACCGACACTCAAAGGAAGCAGAAAAGTCACTAGAAGAAAGAAAATCATAAACATAAGAGCTAAATTTTTAAAGAGAGACTAAAACAACAATAGAAAAGATCAACAAAACAACGAACTGGTTATGTGAAAAGATAGATAAAACTGATAAACTTTAGGAGGTTCATCAAGAGTAAAAGAGGGCCCAAATCAACAAAATCAGAAATAAAAAAGAAATACAACCAATACCACAGAAATACAAAGGATCATGAAAGATTACTATGAACAATTAAATGCCAATTGAACAGATATCCTAGAAGAAAATGACAAATTCCTTAAAAATGTACAGTTTTCTAAACATGAACCAGGTAGACATAGAAAGTATAAACCAACTAATTACCAGTAATGAAATTGAATTATTAATTTAAAAAAATTTAAAAAAAACAAAATTCTAGGACTAGACAGCTTCATAAAGGAATTCTACCAAACATTTAAAGGGAAATTAAACCTGTCCTTCTCAAACTAGTCCAAAAAACTGCAGAGGGAGGAACTCTTCCAAACTAATTCTGCCAGGCCAGTATTACCCTATTTGCAAAACCAGACAAAGATGTCACAAAAACAGAAGATTCAAGGCCAACATCATTGATGAAATTAGATACAAAAATCCTCAGCAATATAGTATCAAACCAAGTCTATATAGTCAAAGCTATGGTTTTTCCAGTAGTCATGTACGGATGTGAGAGCTGGACCACAAAGAAGACTGAGCACCAAAGAATTGATGCTTTTGAACTGTGGTGTTGGAGAAGACTCTTGAGAGTCCCTTGGACTGCAAGGAGATCCAACCAGTCCATTCTAAAGGAGATCAGTCCTGGGTGTTCATTGGAAGAACTGATGTTGAGGCTGAAGCTTCAATACTTTGGCCACCTGAAGTGAACAGCTAAGTCATTAGAAAAGACCCTAATGCTGGGAAAGACTGAAGGCAGAAGGAGAAGGGGATGACAGAGGATGAGATGGTTGAATGGTATCACTAACTCAATGGACATGAGTTTGAACAAGATCCGGGAGATGGTGAAGGACAGGGAAGCCTGGCATGCTACAGTCCATGGGGACACAAAGAGTCGGACACAACTGAGCAACTAAACAACAAGGTTCAATAATACATTAAAAGGATCACACACCATGATCAAGTGGGATTTATGCCAGAGATACAAGTATGGCTCAATATCTGCAAATCAAGGTGATATACCACATTAACTGAAGAATAAGAATCATATGATTATCTCAATAGATGCAGAAAAACTTTTTGACAAAATTCAATATCCATTTATGCTAAAAATTCTCCAGAAAGTGAGTATAGAGGGAACATACCTCAGCATAAATCAAAGACCATATATAACAAGCCCACAGCTAATATCATGCTCAAAGGTCAAAAGCTAAAAGTATTGCTGTTGAGATCAGTAATAAGACAAGGATGCCCACTATTACCACTTCTATCTAACATAGAATTGAAAATCCTAGCCACATCTATCATAAAAGAAAAAGGAATAAAGGAATCCAAATTACAAAGGAAGAAATAGAACTGTCACTGTTTGCAGATAAAATGATACCATAAACAGGAAATCCTAAAAAAACACCACCAAAAACCTACTAGAACTCAAAGATTTCAGGAAAGTTGGAGGTACAAAATTAATACACAGAAATCTGTTACATTTCTATGGACTAACAACAAACTATCAGAAGGAAAAAATAAGAAAACAACCCCATTTACAATCACATCAAAGAGAATGAAATACCTAGGAAAAATTGTAAGAAGAGAAAAATCTCTACTTGAAAAACTACAAGTCACTAATGAAAGAAATTGAAACCAACCAAAAAAGTAAACTAAAAGATACACTATGTTCATGGACTCAAAAATTAATGTTAAAAAGACCATACTACCCAAGGCAATCTACAGATTAATTGCATTCCTGTCAAAATACCAATGGCACTTTCTACCATACTAAAACATAATTAATGTACAACAAAAGAGGCAAGAAATACAATGGAGAGAAGACAGCCTCTTTCATAAATGGTATGGGGAACACTGAACAGCTACATGCGAAAGAATCAAACTGGATTACTCACTCACATCATGCACAAAAATAAATTCAAAATGGATTAAAGATTTAAGAATCAGAAAGAAATAGGCAAGGGAGACTAAGAGGTACAAACTTCCAGTTGCAAATAAATGAGTCACAGGTATGAAATGTACAATGTGGAGAATATATGCTAAGTAGCTTCAGTTGTGTCTGACTCTTTGCAACCATATGGACTGTAGCCCACCAGGCTCCTCTGTCCATGGGATTCTCCAGGCAAGAATACTGGAATCCCTCCTCCAACGGATCCTCCTAACCCAGGGATCAAACCTGCATTTCTTATGTCTCCTACACTGGCAGGCAGGTTCATCACCACTAGCACAACATGGGAAGATAATATAGTCAATACCCATGTAATATCTTTGTGTGGTGACATGTTATAACTAAACTTATCACAGTCATCATTTTGAAATGTTTATAAATATAAAATCACTGGTGTGTGACAGGAACTAACAGTGTTTTAGGTCACTTATACTTCAAAAATAAACTCTTAAAAAAAAAGATCAGATTTATGGTTATGGAAGTGGGGGAAACAAGAGGGGATGATAGGTTGGATGAAGCTGTCAAAAGGTAAAAACTTTCAGTTATAAAATAAATAGTACTAGGGATGTAATATACAATATAATTAAAACTGCTGTATGTTATATATGCGAGCTGTTAAGAGAATAAATCTTAAGAGTTTTCATCACAAGGAAAATGTTTTTTCTATCTCTTTAATCTGTATTTGTCTGAGATGATGGATGTAAATGTATTTTGATATACATAAGTCAAATCATTATTTTGTACCCCTTAAACTTATATATTGCTGTGTGACAAATCTCAAGAAAACTGGAATAAAAATAAAGTACAATTCGATTTTTAAAATAGAATTTATATACACAGGGTAATCTCAAAGTCATTTCCCCCTTACCCCTACAACTAAGGAGTCTGCCTTGGGGAAAAAGAGAAATAAGGATGGGATTCAGGTGAAATGGGTGGCAACAGCTAGGCTGAGGCAGTGTCTGATGGAAGGGTGGTGGTGAAGAAGGGAAGTGAAAGAAGGAAAATGATAGAAGGCAAGAGAAAAGGGATTCATTCAGCTGGGTGAGGTTCGTGTGTATAAGTTAGTAAAAAGAATCATGTGTGCATTTACGCACATGTGTGTGCACTTGCTCCAAGGATGGACTTTAGAGTAACGGTTTCAATGTAATCAGACTACATCCAAAAAAATTAAATTCAAAAGAATAATAAAGCTGGAGGAATCACACTACCCAAATCTAAGACTCACTATAAAAAGCTACAGTAAGCCAAACACTGGTGAATGGTTAAACCACAAAAATCAATGAAACAGAAATAGCTCCAGAATAGATCTGCACATATAGAGTCAATTTTTTAATAAACATGCAAAAGTGACTCGACACAAAAAGGAGAGTCTTGGGAATTCCCTGGAAGTCTAGTGGTTAGCACTCCATACTGCCAAGAGCATGGGTTCAATCCCTGGTTGGGAAAATAAGATCCCTCAAGCTGCTTGGTATGACAAAAATAAATAAACAGTAAATACATACACACAAAAAAAGAAGAGTCTTTTCAACAAATGGTATTATAACTCTATATCAATTCAAAGTGTTTAAATATTAAATATCTCTCAAAACCATCCATTTACTCCTCACTACCACCACCATCTCCCTGCCTAAATTCTCTTCTCTGAATCCTGTGACTGTCTATTTTTAACTGTTCTATCTTAATATACTCTGTTCTCTGTCCTGCAAACCAAATGAGCCTTTCAAAACGCAAATCTGACAGAGCCATTCTCTGCTAAAATTCTTTACAGATTCTCATTACAATTTAGAATAAATAAAAATTCTGCTGATATGATTTAAAAGGCCATGAATTACTAGGCTCCTACACCTCTCTAGCCTCATTTTGCACCACACTCTTCCTTTCATTCCATGTTGTATTCACCGTACTCCTTCCTATCAAAGGATCTTTGTATATAAAATTTCTCCTACCTGATAAACACTACTTGTCCTTCTCTGGATTTCAATTCAATCTTTACTTTTTCAAAAAAGCCTCTCCTAAATTCTCGAAATAGTTTGTGCTCAGTCACTCAGTAGTATCCAACTCTTTGTGAATCTATCAAGCTTCTCTGTCCATGGGATTTTCCAAGCAAGAATAATGGAGTAGGTTGCCATTTCCTCCTCCAGGGCATCTTCCGGACTCAAGATTGAACCCACGTGTCCTGTGCCCTCCTGCACTGGCAGACAGATTCTTTACCAGATAGTCACTTGGGAAGCCCCTAAATTGTTCAAATATAATCACACCGTGAACTAACCCTTTATTGTCCTTGACACCATTGTATTATTAGCTTTGAATGACTGTTTGAATTTAAGTGTGATTATTTCATAATCACAGCCTTGTCTTGGTGAAAGGGGCTTGCATAACTCAAAGAAGCTATGAGCCATGCTCTGCAGGGTGACCCAAAATAGACTGGTCACAGTAAAGAGTTCTGACAAAAAAGTCGTCCCCTGAGGAAAGAAATGTCAACCAGCTCCAGTGTTTTTGCCTAGAAAACCCCATGGACTGTATGAAAATGCAAAAAGATACTACACTGGAAGATGAGCCCCTCCCCCCAGACCAGAAGGTGTCCAATGTGCTACTGGGTTAGAGCAGAGGGCAATTACTAATAGCTCCAGAAAGAATGAAGTGGCTGGGCCAAAGTGGAAATGACACTCAGTTGTGGATGCGTCTGGTGATGAAAGTAAAGTCCGATAACGTAAAGAGCATTATTGCATTGTATTCTAGAATGTTAGGCCCATGAATCAACGTAAATTGGATGTGGTCAAGCAGATGGCAAGAGTGAACATCAACACCTTAAGAATCAGTAAACTAAAATAGACAGGAAAGGGAGAATTTAATTCAGATGACCATTATATCTACTACTGTGGGCAATAATCCATTAGAAGAAATGGAGTAGACCTTATAGTCAACAAAGGAGTCTGAAATGCAGTATTTGGGTACAATCTCAAAAATGACAGAATGATATGTTTGTTTTCAAGGCAAACCATTCAACATCACAGTAATTCAAATCTATGCCCCAACCACTGATGCCAAAGAAACTGAAGTTGACCAGTTCTATGAAGACTTAAAAATCCTTCTAGAACTGACACATAAAAAGGATGTCCTTTTCATCACAGGGGGCTGGAATGCAGAAGTAGGAAGTTGAGAGATACCTGGAGTAACAGGCAAGTTTGGCCTTGGAGTACAAAATGAAGCAGGGCAAAGGCTAACAGAGTTTTGTCAAGAGAACGTACTGGTCATAGCAAACACCCTCTTCCAACAATGCAAGAGACAACTCTAAACATGGACACTGCCAGATGGTCAACACTGAATTCAGACTGATTATATTCTTTGCAGCCAAAGATGGAGAAATTCCATACAGTCAACAAAAACAAGACTAGGGGCTCAGTCATGTCCAACTCTTTGCAATACCATGGACTGCAGCCCATCAGGTTCCTCTGTCCATGGGGATTCTCCAGGTAAGAATACTGGAATGGGTTGCCATGACCTCCTCCAGGGGATCTTCCCAACCCAGGGATCAAACCCAGGCCTTCTGCATTGCAGGCAGTTTCTTTACCAGCTGAGCCACAAGGGAAGCCCAAGAATACTGGAGTGGGTAGCTTATCCCTTCTCCAGGGGATTTTCCCAACCCAGGAATTGAAATAGGATCTCCTGCATGGCAGGCAGATTCTTTACCAACTGAGCTACCAGAGAAGCCCTATTAATTATGTCTCTCTCTGCTCAGATGCTCAGTCGTGTCCAACTCTTTGTGACCCCATGGACTATTTTTCACCAGGCCCCTCTGTCCATGAGATTTTCCAGGCAAGAATACTGGAGTGGGTTGCCATTTCCTTCTCCAAGGGATCTTCCCCACCCAGGAATTGAACCTGGGTCTCCTGCATTGCAGGCAGATTCTTTACCAACTGAGCCACTGCGGGAGCCCCAAACTATGTCTATAGCTGCTCAGATAAAACAAAGCCCTAAACCAAACCTTGTCCATGTGGGAATGTAAAAGTAATACTACAGTGTTAATTTATCCAATGAATATTGTAAAATGCTTACAACGTGTCATTCACTGTGCTAAGTACTGAGGTTACAGGGCAATCAAGACATGGGTGCTTAGCTCTTATTGGAGCAGTCCACTGTTTTATCTGCTCACCACCTACTATGTACCATCTACTGTACTATGTAAAGGAGACTCTAAAGGGCAAGTAAAGTTGTAAATAATTATACCAAAATAAATTTCATTTGTGAGAAGTGCTATAAAAGGAAAAATTCAGACTGCTATACTCATTGAAATACTCATTGGAAGGACTAATGGTGAAGTTGAAGCTCCAACACTATGGCCACCTGATTCAAAGAGTTGATTCATTGGAAAAGACTGTAATGCTGGGAAAGATTGAAAGCAGAAAGAGATGAGGAATATAGAGGATGAGATGGTTGGACGGCATCACTAATTCAATGCATATGAACTTGGGCAAACTCCAGGAGATGGTGAGGGACAGGGAAGCCTGGCATGCTGTAGTCCTTGGGGTTGCAAAGAGTCGGGGACAACCTGGCGACTAAACAACAACATGGAGACCTAAACTAGTTAAGAATGTCAAGAAAGATTTCTAAAGAATTAATATATAAGCTGAGACTTGAAGTTTAAGTTCATATCATCAAATTTGAAAGAAATGCAAATATTATTTGCAAAAATAAAGAAAGCAATTCGCTGAAGAAAAGATAAGCATTTGGAAACAGTGTTTCCCAAGAGATGGAAGAATTAGGAGTTGCAAAATCAGGTAGAGATGTGACAGGTTAAACCCAAAATCAAATATCTGTAATCATAAACAATACTGTCTTCTATAAGCAAAGGTGGCAAACTATAGCCTCCAAGAAAAGTCAGCCCACAATCTTCTTTTGCAGACCCTTGAATTAAGAATGTTTCGTATGTTTTTATAAGATTATTAAAAATAAAAGAAGAATAAAAGGAGGGGAAGGAGAAAATTAGCATTCTCTATATAGCCACAAAGCCTAAAATATTTACTATCTAGTCATTTACAAAAAGTTTACCAACCCATGATCTACACATTATAATCAATTAAAACACAATGAAGCCCTTATCTTAAGAAATTCATTAAATAAATATGATTCTACCTGAACACTAAATATATCTTTCTCAAAATTGCAGCTTTGTGTCTCAAAGGTGTCAAAGGCACACCAAATTTACAATCAGTTACAGAATATACACATTTGATCTCACTGAAATGTACTATCAACACATGCTTAAATAATATAAATACTTTCACCAAGACAGTTACCAAAATGCACTATAAAAATTGATAGAGATAGAAATGTGGCTTTGCTAAAACCAAATATAATTTGAAAAAGTATTTTAGCTGAAAAAGCTACCATAAAACTCTATGAGAGTCTAAGTCATTGGATTTAATGCTATTTTGAAAAATAACTGCTACATAGAAATAAGAGAACCTATATACTTACCAAGATTTTTTTCAATTCTTCAAGTTCTACTTCTTTGTTATTTTTAAGCTTGGTCATCTCTTCTAAAAAAAAAAAAAGCAAAAGAATTTAAATGTGTTCAAAGTAGATTTAAAAAATAGGAAAGGAGAGACAAGAAGTAAGAATAACACTTGAAAAGGAAAAACCAAAAGAGATGAATTAATACAATTCAGTCAGTTCACTTTGGTCTCTCAGTCGTGTACGACTCTGCGACCCCAAGGACTGCAGCACCCCAGGCTTCCCTGTGTATCACCAACTCCCAGACCTTACTCAAACTCATGTCCATTGAGTCGGTGATGCCATCCAACCCTCTCATCCTCTGTCGTCCCCTTCTCCTCCCGCCTTAAATCTTTCCTAGCATCAGGGTCTTTTCCAATAAGTCAGTTCTTCACATCAGGTGGCCAAAGTACTGGAGTTTCAGCTTCAGCATCAGTCCTTCCAATGAATATTCAGGACTGATTTCTTTTAGTGATTGACTGGTTGGATCTCCCTGCAGTCCAAGGAACTCTCAAGATTCTTCTCCAACACCACAGTTCAAAAGCATCAATTAATTAATTGATATATCAATTAATTAAATAATACAGTTGGAGCACAGTAAAGCATAGAGGAAGTACAAATGGATCAGATGCAAAATAATAATGGACATATATTAGTAGTACCATTTCTATAAAATTAATTCCACAACCAAATAAGCCCAAAGTTCATTAAACAAACTAAGCAACGGATCTACATAAAATGAAGTCACACAGCCTGTGCCTGTACCTTCAACTCACTATTATCTAAACATGTGGCCTTTCAATTTTCAAATTTAAAAGGAGAATTAATTCACTTTTCTCAAACTAACTCTGACCACTGTTCTGGATCTCAACATTTCCATCTCCTGTAAGACTTCAGTTGCTATATTACCAACATATATTGATTATGTAGCAGAATCTTCAGTTTCCCCATATCCTATCTAAATACCAATTTGAATACAAAATAAAAAAGCATGATTGACGTTTCTGTCTTTTTCATACTATTGTTAAATTTCTTGTTTTGTTTTGTGGCCAAATTCCCATTTGTTATCTATCTATATTTCTTTCTTAATCCCATGCAAAAGTGGTGTTATTATCTATTGTTGTCATTAATTGTTACTATTTATCTACATTTCTTTCTTAATCCCATGCAAAAGTAAAGCTCATCTTCATTAATAAATTATGATCTCAAAGATCACCAACACCCATTTTGTGGTGAAATTCTCCGTCCTTATCATTGTGGAGCTTTCAGCATTTGACACTCTTAGCCACTCTCTACTTATCTCCCTTCAATTTTCAAGACCTGGAATTCTTAAGATTTTCTGTTTCCTTAACTCTTACTGTTGTTTTCTTTATCAACACCCTTCCTTCTTGTCACCCTAAATAATAACAATTTAGAATGCTTTTCCCTCTATATTTCCATGAATTCAGCATTAAGGTAATGAATTAAAAAATCTTCCCAGTTCAAACCTCCTGTTTTTCCTTTCTTACATTTTAAAACATATCTATAAAGTTTCCAAATGATGTCTAGCTGTCACTTAAAATTTTATTGTACCTGAAACATTGGCCTTTCTCACTCTGAAGGGTTATTAACTACTGGAGACATAACAGATTGACTGAAAATTTCCCAGACACTGTACATTAAAAACAAACAAGGAACTTCTAATAATTGCCCAAAGTCTCTAAGAAAAATCAACAAAATATGAAATGCCAATATAGAGTCTAAAAGAAAAACCTGTCATATGCAAAACTTATTTAACCACAAAGATTCATTTTAGGTAAAACAGTTAAATTTTTAAAACTCAATGATTGTGGACTAAGCATGTGTCCACACTCACTTCCAATCCCATAAATTATATATATAGTGCTCACTTCAGCAGTACGTATACCAAAATTAGGACGACATAGGAAAGGTTAACATGGCTACTGAGTAAGGATGATATTCAAATTTGTGAAGCATTCCATATTTTTTTATGTGGCAACCTGAATGGGAGGGGGTTTAGGGGAGAATGCATACATGTATATGTATTGCTAAGACCCTTCACTATTCACCTGAAACTATCACAGTATTGTTAATCAGCTATGTGAAAGTCGCTCAGTCGTGTCCGACTCTTTCCAACCCTATGGACTATAGAGTCCATGGAATTCTTCAGGCCAGAATACTGGAGTGGGTAGCCTGTCCCTTCTCCAGGGGATCTTCCTAACCCAGGGATCGAACTCAGGTCTCCTGTATTATAAGAGGATTCTTTACCAGCTGAGACACAAAGGAAGTCCAAGAATACTGGATTGGGTAGCCTAGCCCTTCTCCAGGGGACCTTCCAAACCCAGGGATCGAACCAGGGTCTCCTGCATTGCAGGCAGATTCAATATTGCACTGCATTGCCTGCATTGTAGGTGGATTCAATATATGTTGGGGAATAATCAGCTATACCCCAATACAAAATAAAAAGTGGAAAAGAAAAATATATATATACAAATTAATAAAACTACACACAAACTCAAATGTTGAATAATCCTTGGGGAGTGAAGGGGGATAACCCATATTAATTCAATCAGGCTATGTGAACAACTATATCAGGTATCCACACGCCCAGCCACACAGTCCACCTCAGGTTAAATCAAGCATTCTGGGAATCAGAGCCAAAGGGACATGACACTACCCCCAATAGCTCGTAAACTCTAAGCAACATAAGCATTCCCTATAACCAAAGTGTTAGTCACTCAGTCACGTCCAACTCTTTGCTACCCCATGAACTATAGCCTACCAGGCTCATCTGTCCATGGAACTCTCCAGGCAAGAATACTGGAGTGGGTAGCCATTCCCTTCTCCAGAAGATCTTCCCAACTCAGGGATCAAACCCAGGTCTCCTGCACTGCAGGCAGATTCTTTACCATTTGAGCCACCCAGGAAGCCCCCTCTATAACCAAAACACAAATTATTTAATACAAAGCCGACCCTTCCTTACAGGACCTCCCATCTCTTCCCATAATCAAAAGAATCAGACTGTAACAAACACGTGAGTAAATACGAATTCTCAAACACTTAGATGAGTAATCAAGAATCAACAATTAGTGAAGAAAAGCAAACCCATGAAAGAAACACACCAAATATATTCAAAGTTAATAATAAAGATTACAGAAAATTACAGAGATTTCTAGAAAAACAATTGCCAATCCATGATTTAATTTACAAAAATAATTGTTTTCACCCAAACTAGGGAAAAAGATGTTTATATATGTTTCCAATTCTCCACAATTGTAGATATGAAGCTTTATAAATATGAAATATAGGGTTTTTAGAATTAGCTAATTAAATGGTCATAAATTCACAAAACAACTAAAAATTTCTCACTTTGGGCCATGAAAATTGAATAGCAACAATACCACGTGATAAAACAGGGGCACAGTTTCCTGTAAATAGTTCATAATCCAACATGACTACTCAACGAAACTTCAAAATGCAATTAAAATGTAATAGACATTTCCCACTAAGAATTATTAAGATCCCTGGATCCTAAATAAGAAAAAAGCTACAAAAATATCTCTTAGGCTCCTTACAATTCTTGATATTTATGAGCTGCATAATGAATCTGAATAAGTCTTTCTTAAGATTTAAATTTATCTTTCAAAAATCAAATTAATAGTTATCAAATAATCACTATTGCTAAATGACAGAGGAGAAACTATATTTTATTCTGAAATAATGTTGATGGTTTTAAAATTGGCTAATATTATCAGGTACATATGTTATTCTCTAAAACTTACCCAATTCACTTGATTTCTTCTGAAGTTTCATGGTAAGTACTTTCAATTCATCTTCACTTTTTTCCCATCTTGTAAAACATATTAGTTCAATGTAAAATGTAAAATCAATGTAAAATATTTTTTTAGTCATAATTCATCTAGTAATTAAAACTGGTGCAATTTAGCAAGGACATAGCTTATTATAGATTCATTCATTCAATTATTACACATTTCTTGACAATCTACTTTGGCTGGATACTGTAACATGTCAAAATAAGATATTACTAATATACATACATAGTTGTATATTAATTAAATCTACATTAGAACTAACACCCAAAAAAGATGTCCTTTTCATTATAGGGGACTGGAATGCAAAAGTAGGAAATCAAGAAACACCTGGAGAAACAGGCAAATTTGGCCTTGGAGCACGGAATGAAGCAGGGCAAAGGCTAATACAGTTTTGTCAAGAGAACGCACTGGTCATAGCAAACACCCTCTTCCAACAACACAAGAGAAGACTTGACATCACCAGATGGTCAACACCAAAATCAGATTGATTATATTCTTTGCAGCCAAAGATGGAGAAGCTCTATACAGTTAGAAAAAACAAGACCAGGAGCTGACTGTGGCTCCGATCATGAACTCCTTATTGCCAAATTCAGACTGAAATTGAAGAAAGTAGGGAAAACCACTAGACCATTCAGATATGACCTAAATCAAATCCCTTATGATTATACAGTGGAAGTGAGAAATAGATTTAAGGGATTAGATCTGATAGATAGAGTGCCTGATGAACTCTGGACAGAGGTTCGTGACATTGTACAGGAGACAGGGAACAAGACCATCCCCATGGAAAAGAAATGCAAAAAAGCAAAATGGCTGTCTGAGGAAGGCTTACAAACAGCTGTGAAAAGAAGAGAAGCGAAAAGCAAAGGAGAAAAGGAAAGATATAAGCATCTGAATGCAGAGTTCCAAAGAATAGCAAGGAGAGATAAGAAAGCCATCCTCGGGGATCAATGCAAAGAAATAGAGGAAAACAATAGAATAGGAAAAACAAGAGATCTCGTCAAGAAAATTAGAGATAGCAAGGGAACATTTCATGCAAAGAAGGGCTCGATAAAGGACAGAAATGGTATGGACCTAATGGAAGCAGAAGATATTAAGAAGAGGTGGCAAGATTACACAGAAAAACTGTACAAAAAAGATCTTCACGACCAAGATAGTCACGATAATGTGATCACTGACCTAGAGCCAGACATCTTGGAATGTGAAGTCAAGTGGGCCTTAGAAAGCATCACTACGAACAAAGCTAGTGGAGGTGATGGAATTCCAGTTGAGCTATTTCATATCTTGAAAGATGATGCTGTGAAAGTGCTGCACTCAATATGCCAGAAAATTTGGAAAACTCAGCAGTGGCCACAGGACTGGAAAAGGTCAGTCTTCATTCCAATCCCAAAGAAAGGCAATGCCAAAGAATCCTCAAACTACCGCACAATTGCACTCATCTAACACACTAGTAAAGTCATGCTCCAAATTCTCCAAGCCAGGCTTCAGCAGTATGTGAACCGTGAACTCCCAGATGTTCAAGCTGGTTTTAGAAAAGACAGAGGAACCAGAGATCAAATTGCCAACATCCGCTGGATCATGGAGAAAGCAAGAGAGTTCCAGAAAAACATCTATTTCTGCTTCATTGACTATGCCAAAGCCTTTGACTGTGTGGATCACAACAAACTGTGGAAAATTCTGAAAGAGATGGGAATACCAGACCACCTGACCTGCCTCTTCAGAAACCTGTATGCAGGTCAGGAAGCAACAGTCAGAACTGTACATGAACAACAGACTGGTTCCAAATAGGAAAAGGAGTACGTCAAGGCTGTATATTGTCACCCTGCTTATTTAACTTATATGCAGAGTACAGCATGAGGAACGCTGGGCTGGAAGAAGCACAAGCTGGAATCAAGATTGCAGGGAGAAATATCAATAA